>NW_020214252.1:0-9906 GCF_003070985.1 Temnothorax curvispinosus
ATTATTATTATTATTATTATTATTATTATTATTATTATTATTAATGCTGCAATATTTCAACGCTTTTCGAATTTATCGTTAAGAAAATGGTTCACTTTTTTTACATTTCTTTAACCTGAAGTTCTCTTACAAACATATATCATGCGTTATTAAGTTGGAAATCACTGCGAATTTTACTCTCACATGAGATAACGCTCCTACATTAAATCCGCTTATCGAAAGTGAGAAAATACTTCTTTCTCACGCGCTGACACAAAAGTTTCTATACAAGATGTACTAAGAACATTCCGCTTGGAAAGGTTGACAAGCGCTATTGCGAGAGTTCCGTACTCAACCGCCCAAAAGCTAAGCGCGAAACTTCCACGGCCGAGTGTGATTGCCGCGGCAAAAAGCTGCTCGGAGCTTTACAACCTTCATTTCCCGACTTAATACGTTTCTCTGCTAAGGCGGCAGTAAAATGGAGCGGAAAAAAGGGAGAGGAAGAAACGAAACCGAACCTCCCATCGACCCATCGATGCGGGAACTCTCTCTCGGTGACCTTCCGTCAAACACACCTTCTAATGCAATTGCGTCTCCGCACCGTTATGTTGCAAAAGGGACAGAAAGTTTCACTTTCGGCCCCGAAAGTGTGCACAACTTAAGATCACACATTTTCAACATTCTCGAGTCGCTACCTGAGATCATGTTGTACCTCTTCGAGCGCAAAGTACTTTCGTTCGTCGCGCTTTTTGTCATAAGGGGCTGCGTTTTTAAATAAAATGAAAGAAAAAGAAGCAAGGTAAAGAGAAACGAATTGCTGATGGTTTTTTGTGATGGTAAAGTGAATCCTTCCTGCTGATACGTAGGTATAACAAAACACATGGAAATAACACGTGTAAAATTTTAAACAATTAATTATCACTTATTATGCCGTATTTTTAAAAATAACAGAATAAATAGCTGTTTTGTTATTTATAACGAGAATAATAAGAAAAGAAATATTATTTCATCTGCTAAGTTGAATAAATTATAAAGCCATTTGTCTACAGCGAACAAGCATTTAACTATAGCTTAAAGTTCAAAGCTTGTTGAAAATAATACAAAATTTACGTGATTCACTAAAACTGAGATATTACATATAAATATCAACGTAATTCTTAATATTGCCGATTATTAATGTGTGAATAATACAAAGCTGAATGTAAAAATGTGCTCTGAAAAATGCTGTCACACAGAAATTCATTAATACAAGTAAACGAAAATTGTTTTAAGTTGACATTTTTAATTTCGCATCTGATGAACGATATAGCCCACATACGCAAAATTGCACAAATAATCCGCATAATGAACTAATTATTGCGGGATGCAGCGAGCGAGCGAATCGAGCAGTCGAACACGTGTAGTTGAATTTAAATGAGGTCACGCGAAAACGCGTCAGGTTTCACCCACGTTATTAGTGGGCGACTATTCGACAGGGTGCCTATTTAACAATAGACAATTAATTAACACACCCGCCTATTAGGTACTAGTGAATAAACACGCCAAAATTGCTCGGTTTTGAAAACAGTCTATCGCACAGCGCTATCTTTCACACTGTTTTCGAGATTGAAATGATGAAGCTTGCGATAATAATAGGTTTGTTTGCTCACGAAATGGCATGATCCGTAGCGCTTTACAATAAAAAATCGCGACAAAATGTTACTGAGAGATTAATGCGCGCATCCACGACACGCACGTGACATACTCGTTAGCCGTAAATTTACCACCCAATACAAATGATAACAATTTGAAATTTTATCAAAACCGATCGTTACCTTTTTAACACATTCGAATATGCAATGTGTGCGACGCGTATGTTAAAAAAGAGCAATTACACACACATATCCTCGTACTGAAATCAATTAAAGACAATTATTACTTTTATCTCCTTAGTAGAATAATTACAAATAATTATACATGAAAAACTATTCATTTTTGTTACGATATCAAATACCTGTACTTTAATTCACGATATTTCCAATAAATGTTGATACTAACAATAAAATAAAACTTTAGAATATTGGACGGAAAGTTTTCATTAATGATGGAATGTAAACCCATTGAGCCTGGATAAACATGGATTCCCTTTAGGCGGTTAATCCTTTAAATCTTCCTAGCTAAGAGAGAACATCTTCAGCGCTATCCAGTTTCAGTACGCTATCGATCTAGCTATAAAACCATATTGGTCAACGTGTTAGTTAGATGCACCAATTTGCACCTCAAAGGACCAAACTAGTTGCTATGAGTAACAGTAATTTCATTGTCTTCTGTTACCGCTAACGGCTATATGTTTCTTTCATCGAAATAGCAACGCGCGCGTCATAACTGTCACACTTGTAAAATTTGTTTTAAATTTCATTTGAATTTCATTTTTCAACACTTTCAGCAATTTTCATTTCCAAGCTTTCAAGCTTTGCATGAATAAATATCAGAATAATTACTTTTTGTATCTCGTAATATTTGCATCTCGAATAACGCATTCAGTTATTGGATACAAAAACGTAGTAATAAAAAAAACTAATAAAACAGAAATTTTGAAGGATGATTAATATGCCTTTGTAGAACCATTAAGATAATTCTATTATCAACATTGCTTAGGTACAAGTATTTTTGTTATTTTTATTTCTATTTCATTTTCTATTTTCCAAGAAATGCGAAAATCATGTGGCAAAATGTCATAGCAAAACATGAGATTAAAAAAAACGGATATTCTCTGAAAAAAATAGGAGAAAATAAGAAGAGACGGTCGAACACGCAATGCGCTCTAACGTGCGCGCTTAAAAATTCTACGCGATTATAATTCCGCGAATTTAAATTTTCCGGTTATAATTACAAAATGCCTTACATACCGCACGCATTTCTACATATATAATTATTCCCCGTTAAAATCGGACAAAGAGATTACAAAAATTATGTAGCCAAAATTATCCAAACGGATTATCCTTGCATTATGTACAATTCATTGAGTTTCTCAATAAGCAACAATAAACACGTTCCTTATTCCCTTATACCAGTATAAATACTAGTAATTCAAATAATCGTAAGTTAAATTACCAAGAATACCGTCAGTCTTTCTTTCGCGCATAAGTACATCAATAATACTCTAAGGATTAATTTCGGTAGAGACACATCTGTAGCTTGGTCTAGTTTCAGGGATTAGCGTCACCACCTCGTTTGTAAGTAAAAAAAGATGTGTTCGGTTTTGCCGGCGGTCGTTCGCGCTTTTCGCACAAGGACTTTTCGCATTTCGGTATATCGAGTATACGTAGAAGTATATCTCGATCATTCTCTGCCATGAGCCATGAGTCGGATATAACCAGCCCGCGTGAATTCTTCATCCTGACGAGAAAAGAGGAGCGAGCGCGTGCAACGCAAGGGAAGCCGGAAATGAGATTTCTTGTCGACTGCGTTAGAATCGAAGCAGCCTATTTCGGCGTTCAGAGCACGAACATTAATTTAATAGCCGTTCAACGACGGCGATTTGAAAAAAGCCGAAATGCAAAACGAGAAAATCGATCGCGATTCTCGCTTTCAGTAATTGGTTGATATGTTTGTAAATGAATGTTTACAATAAAACGTTACCTACGTTGGTTACAGCCAGTGAATAGTTATATCGTAAATGTACGATTATATAAATACGATATATATAGT
Organism: Temnothorax curvispinosus; assembly: GCF_003070985.1. Taxonomy (NCBI): domain Eukaryota; kingdom Metazoa; phylum Arthropoda; class Insecta; order Hymenoptera; family Formicidae; genus Temnothorax; species Temnothorax curvispinosus. Next base: position 3,670 of record NW_020214252.1, read on the forward strand.
AACTATCGTACCGCACGAACGTTTCCGCTTAACGACTCATACTGGTCTAAATACTCTTGTTTATATTTTTATACACACAAACAACCATTTTTATCTAATTAAAAAAAATACATATAACATTTTGTCGTTCTGAGTGTCCTAGAAACACGATAATCCTAACGTGATTAACGTAGACCTTTATTCAGCGAACCAACGTAATTGCAGGAAAACTTCGCGAGACACGAGCGAAACGGAAACGATGAATAGTAATGCCCTAATAAACCTCGAACTGTGACAAAATAATTAAGCACATTTATTTCCGCGATAAGACAAAGAGCTAGTAAGGTACTTCTTGTTTTTCTCAAAAACGCTGTTCTCGCATCGCCGAGCAGACAAAGAGATAAAGAGCTATAGAAGAAGAAGAAGGTAAAAAAGAAATCTCATTTTCGAGCTCGTGCATTATGTTAACTTAATATACAGCAAAAAAAATGCTTATATAAAAGACCACACAATATTAAGAAAGCTTGAAAAGAATATATTTCGCTATACATAAATAAAATTTATTAGTAAGTGCTTAAATTACGTATATTAGCTTCATCTAAAGTTGAATAAAATAAAAAGATTTTTAATTTTTAATCGATATAAATTAATACATTTAAATAGTATTTACAATTAAACAATACTTGTAATTAATACTTTTAGAAAAATTTAAACAGAAATATAATAAATTTAAAATAACAAAAGATTAAATTATTTTAAGTTATTAAGAAACTGTTTCAAACAAAAACAATTTTATCATTCACAAATTAAATTCTAATTGCATTACAACTCAATTTTTTCGATAATATCTTAGTCCATTACAGTGTAATTTTAAATACATTTGAGTAACTTTAAAACACTTTCAGCACTAATCTTTCTAGCAAATTAAAGAATAATTGCATAAAATTTAATAGAACAGTAAAGCAAAAGTAAAGTTTTGATGAGCACACGAAGAATAATTAACAAACTGCAAATATATGACAAATAAATTGCGATAACAAATATTTATAATTTATAAATTATTGAAAATAAAAAGAGGAGAATTGAAGTGCGAAGATCATTCAGTTCATCACGATTAAAAAAATCTCTCACATATTCTACAGGCTAAGAACAGGAACTTACGTCTGAAGCGTTCGCGTCAGTAAGAAACTTCGTCTGAAATTACTGCGTATCGGTTCGATAAATTAATTACAAGAATTTCTCAGAGGGAATTAAAATAATCTCTTAAAACTACTCAATATTCTCTATGCCACCTTCTATTTCGTTCAACTATTTAATAACTGATGGAGAACTCTTAGTTCCGCTTATATATAAAGATTATAATGATTTATTAAATATTGAGAAAAGAGAAGACAGTGTAATTTGTCTGAAAATAAAATATTTAAAAAAAAAAGATCTCTCTGCAATGTTGCGTCCGCAAAATATCTATCTATTTGATAGCTTATCGATTCCTACATAAATTTTTTGGAAATGTAGTTTACGAGAAAGAGAAAATGGTTTCTCCTGAAAAAAATTTATACTCTTGAGAAAAAACTATATCTCTTATCTCTGTATAGATGGAGCAATTAATTACATATTTTCTATAACCTCTATAACATAAACATAATAATTAAAAATTAACGTATTTTTCGTACCTTTATTTTACATATCTATATTTCTCTTACTTCTCTTAATCTTTTTAATATTTTTAATATTTTTAAAGAAGCATGTGTGTTATTTTGGAGAGAGGGGAGTGTAGATTTATAAGTAAAAATTGTCTCACGGACGATATTTCATTTCATGTAATCAATTCCATCCTTGCTTTCTTGACTACCTGGCTTCGATGAATGAAATACAAACAATTCGAAAATATAATCGAATCGAATTGGGAATCGGTAATAAATCCAATCGAATATCGATGGTCTCTCTGGTATTTCTATCATTCTCGTACAATATTTTAAAGCAAATATCAGTTTCCCAAACTGTAATTTTTCATATTCTAGATATGTCGCAACGCGTATATACGAAGAGGACGAAAATATATCTAGAGATTTGTGGACCAGACAACGCGGGGCGTCAGTTTCGGGGTAATTTGAGGTCGAGAAGGTGCAACGAAAGGACGAGAAGGACCAAACTAGGTCGTTGCTCTGATAGAGCGACCTACATGCGAGTCGAGCTACCCCTCGCATCCCCTCAAGTTTTATACCCCGTGGTTCCTGCAGTTCTGTTATACAGTGACGGATGAACAATGTTAGGACCAAAAATAAACTTATGAAAAAATTTTAATTGTTCAGATTTTGCGTGTGGTTATGATAACTTTAACTTTATATCAAAACGTTCAGCTCCTTCTGCTGAAGAAACCATTCGGACAATTTAAGCTCGATTCTTAAGTTACTTTGGTAATTTTTTCGGGCCTATATATAAAGTGCATCCGTTTCTATTTTAAAAAGTTCCACAAAAATCCATTCAAATCTTTAAGCCTTACTTCGGTTATGTATCGTAATACGATAAAAAATTATTTAAATTTTTATGTTTTTCAACCATCATATAAAAGATGAATAGAGTCCAAATACTATTTCCCTATATATTATAATACCTTCAATAATAATTACGATAATCATGCATGCAGATAATAATTATAATTTCTAATTGATCTTTGATCAGCTTTATTCTTATTTACGCTTACTTAAATCAATTTCAAACAATTTAATCGTGGGTGCAAAGCACGGTTAATTCGACCCTGTTCTTACGTCATTGCAGCCCTAGGGATGCAACCCCTCTCTCCCTGTGCGCTTTTACGTCATTGCCGGCGACTAAACACCACCCTTTTTCATGAATGAGATCTCCCTGGAAAAAAGTGGTAAACGCACGCTGACACGAAAGATAAATAGGAAAGGAAAAGAACGATCGCGGGAAAACCGCAGCCGCTAATAAATCCGGCTCGTAGAATAGTGGCCGTTGCCTTTACGATCGCCGATTTAGCTTTTTTTCCCCCCAGTTCAACTCGCGGTATTCAATGTCCCAATGTAATTTCTGGGCGGCATTGCGGCTTGTCCACCGATATCGAGAATACGTCGACGAGGCGGACGAACGCCGGTTATTAAATTTCAATACTGCCGCGCGGTCGACTTTTTACACCGCAATTTGACACGGCGACGGTGAAATTTCTGTATCACTCGACGCTACATTAAATCACACGAAATACAATAATTATACGCCCGCTATAATACGTCGTAATTAGAAAACGCAAAATTGTAATAGGACACAAGAAACAATGGATATTGTTAGAGAACATTATTCCTCATTATCTATACTAACTATAAGTCGTGCAAAATGCAACGATTAATACTCTCTAAATCTCATAGATAATATATTAGTAGTTTCGCCATTAATATATTAGAGTGATTGCGATAGTCACTTCAAAAGAGAGGGTTGTCACTCTAATCACTCTTAAGTTCAGTAAATGCGGACAGCACTTACTCAATGCACTCATAAGGTATAAGGAGTAAATTTTTCACTCGAACTTTCAGAGCGGCTACTCTACCGGAGTAATATGATCTCACTCTAAAGCTATAGTGAGTCACGATTCACTAAAGATCGACTGATAAATGACTTTAAAGAATAAAATTTTCCACTTAAAATTATAGAGTGACATAATTCACTCCTATGGGCACTGATCTACTGCTGCACTCGAAAAAAAGTGTCTTTCACTCAAATGGAGTGCGATTTTTCTCCAACTTATAGAGCGCAACTTTACTCTTTCTTAGGGTGGCAAATGCCTCAAAGAGCACAAGCTCAATTTTTCACTTTTCGTCATACTTGCATTTCACTCGTTTTGAGTAATATTTCACTCTTTGACTTTTAGAAAGTATACCTTACATCGTCATGCATCATAGCGTGTTGGAATAATATGATTTTAATTAAACTGAAAGTTCAATGATATAATGAACGATGTTGGAAACAATACACCTGGACTCATTATAATAAACTGGAATAAATATTTACCTTTCAATTTTATGCGTTAAATTTTAATTTTAATTAAAACCGGAACCATTAACTCATTCCCCCTCTCTCTCTCTCTCTCTCTCGCTCGCTCTCTCTTCTCAAAATGCTAAAAGCATTATTTTTCAACCACAACTGTAAAATGTAGTATCGAATGCGTACCTGATTACGTACGTTACAATGTCTTAACCACTTTTAATTAAAATAAACGTGGATTATATTATAAGTCAAATGGAAATATCGCGTACATATTTTCGTGTGTCAACAAAAGTTCTATGCGATAAATTCGATAGCAATGCATTCGGATACAAGAGAATTGAAGAATGAGAAAGATTATATACTATAGTTTTATATAAAAAGTAAATTTATATTTATATATAGAAGATATAAAATCCATTGTCAATAAGCGAGATTTATTCAGCTTCCTAATTCGCGTGACCCGTTACGTCCAGAATCAATATTTCACAACAACAAAAAAAAGACTTTTATCGCCGTACAATCAAATATCTTGGCTCAAAGATAAATTCGCGGAGTGAAAGTCGACATAAACATCTTTTATTGGAAAACTTTTCTTTGTCGTCTGACGACGAGACTGACTACGTGGTAGGACAAGCGAAGGAAGAAAAGAGAGGAGAGGACCAGAAAAGGCGGCTGACGGCGCATAACGTGCATCTCACAATATATATCGGCTTGCAATTCCAGGTACGGAATGGAACGTAGCAATTGAGAATCTTTATGCAACGTGAAAAGCGAAATATTTCTATTTCTATTCTCCCACGGTGAACGCGATACGAACGTGCCATATCGTATAGCGTTTTTTTCTTATATAGTACACAGCCTTTAACCCTCTTGCTTTACATCTTCGGGATCACTCCACTTCATCTCTTTCTATGTACGTACATAGATACATATATACATATATAACGTCTGTGTGTGTGTATGTGTCTCTTCCTATCTTTTTCTCTCACTCTCGATCGCTACATCCAATCGATATTTAGACCGTTTTGCACAGCGTATTTCCCGTTCCCGTACGAGCGAGCGCGCGGAATATCGAGTGGCCGCGCGAACGTAAAAGGACGGAAGAAGCAGGTTACATGAGAAATTTGAGATTTAAAATATAAGATCGGCGAACGCAACTTTGAATAAACCATAGTACCGAGCGCAATGTATCGTTAAATTAATGGCGAATCAGAGAGAAGGATGAAACTGATGAAAGACCACGTGGTCATGTCCGCGTTTTGGCTGTACCGAATCCTGTGAGTAATGTGCACGTTTTTATGGTTCTCTTCTGTGCTAATCGTTGTACCGAATCCTGTGGGTAATGTGCACGTTTTTGTGGTTCTCTTCCGTGCTATGTCCACGATTTTAATAAATATACTTAGTATTATGTTCATAATTGCTTTATTATTTTCCGTTAGGTTCACAATTTTTTGGTTGTTTTCCAAAAAGAATAAAAAAAAATCGTGGACATAGCACGGAAGAGAATCATAAAAACGTGCACATTACCCACAGAATTCGGTACAACCAAAACGCGGGCATGACCGCACGTACTCATATCCTTCTCTCTGATTCAACCTTTACGTCGAGATAATGGCAACCTGTCAAGCATTACGTGCCAATTTCCACGCTTGAAATTCATCCCTCGGTTATCAAATTAAAATTTAAGTGAAAATCTTCCGGATTTGGCCCGAAATATTTCTCAAACTATCACACGTATCCTCCCATCATTACCGTCCACACTTAAATCATGGTCACAAAATGTAATTTACTTTTATTTAAAAAAAATTTTTTTTACACGTTAATTTATAATGCTCACAGTTCTGTATACATAGAAATAGAGAAGTTACATTAAAAATAAAGATTTAATTATATGTCGTAAGTGAATCAACTAAGAAGCAAGCTATCTAATCGAATGATAAAATTGTTCCGGAATATGCTTACCATGGAAGACTCGGGGAATATCCAGGAGTCGAAGAGTATACCAGAAATATACCGCTGGAGATTCATATTTTTTAATAAAATAAACAATAGCAATGATTGCCCTTTAATTGCTCCTTCAGAATCAAGAATTGCTCCTCTTTTAAAATATTTACAAAAAACGTAAAATTTATAATTATCACTCAAAAACATATTTTTAATAACTTTGTGCAACTAAATCCAGCATAAAATGATTGCTCCTTATTGCTCTATCATTACTTTAATAATTTATTGCATTTTTATTGAAAAATTAACAAATTA
>NW_020214253.1:0-4063 GCF_003070985.1 Temnothorax curvispinosus
TGTGATTTTTATTTTTTGTACTTGGAATCATGGATTTTTTACAGATATATATATATATATATATATATGTATATACATAGCTGGTAAATGTCAAACTGTCGATACAAAACTCATCAGTGACCCAAGATTGCAGCTCTGACAATGAGTCATATACGATTGACAATCAATTGCAGAGAAAAAACCAATCTTGCGAAATACCTTGGCCTCATTCTTTTATGGAGCCTTTCTTTATGAAAAAATAATTGCTAGCGTTGGCTAAAGAATAACTTTTTAAAGACTAATCATTAAAAATAATGATAAAAAACTAAATGGAAGATAATCTTATCTCTTACTGTTTCTCGATATGATTTCCACCTGTTTAATCTTTCTTACAAAAAAAAAAAAAAGAAATCAAAATCTATAAAATCAGTCTTTAATTTCGAATAATAAAGAAATTTATTTTAATGTAAAATTCTCATTAATTTCAATTAGATGTCGTGAAAAGCTTTTATGTGGATTTTTGTATGTAAATAATAAATGCAACTAGCAAACTTTAACCCTTTGAGCTTTGTTAGTATTTATTATAAAGCTGTGCAAAGTTATGGACTTTAATAGGTAATCTATTACTGGTTTAAAATAATTAATAATAGAAAGTAATTATAACTTAAGTTACAAAAGAAACGAGTCAGTAATCTTTATTATAACGTATCGATATCAATAAACAAAGTATTATTTGTAAGTGTAAAGAATATTTAATTTATTGCCTAAGGTATTTTTCGTTTAAATTTATGTTAAAATTTTTAAAAAATTTTACACACACACATACACATAAGAACATGTTATAAATAAAATTAATAAGCTTATATTTCTCCGAAGACAAAGCTTAAAAGCGGATTATTTTGTAATTTTAAGGCTATTTATTATTAAACCTTATGTTTTATAAACAGCGTACTCCCCATAATTCTTCACATTACAAAAATCAAACAATCACCAATCCAAAACGTCATGAAAAAGTCTCGTCTGCGCGAATTCTATTCACGGGATGTCACAGAAACTTCATTAGCAAAACAGCACGTTAAAATCCGAATCTTTTGTTAAAAAAGAAACATATGTACTTTTATCAGACAAATCCTTCGCTTAATTAACTCAGGTCAGTTTTCAGGAGCGTCAGATTTATGACGTATACGCGTACACCTTCCCGCAAATCTAATTTTACGGGGTCCACGGTGAAGATGTATGGGCGAGCACGACGCCTGTCATTGTCAGCGTGTCGTTGTCACTTACCCGGCGACAGCGGTCTCTTGACGGGCGACGATCTCGCGGCGCGATGGCTCGCCGTTGACTGTGCCGCGCCGTCGCGGCCGGCCGCCGATATCTTGGCGCTCATCCTCGCCACGAGGCCACCGGGCGGCCGCCCGGCGGTTCCGGCGATCCTGACTCACGTACCAGGAAGCTCAGTCCGGAGGACGATGCAGGATCATGCCGGCCCGCCGAGTCACGGGGGGTGACGCGGGTTTCGCCGCTAACGCTTTCTCAGGTGGCCCCTGCCGAGATCGCTCACGCTGACCTGTAAAAACACACCCGTTAGAACAAGCAAATACGGTGCAGGCCTGTATCGAGCAAGAAATGACCGGCTCGCGAAGGAAAACTGCGAAAAACAGCGTCCGTCCAATTTCAGGCTTCGGACAAATGAAACGAGATTGGAGATGCACGCTGTTTTCTCGCTCGGTCAATAGACCGCACTTGTGTCCATTTCTATGATGTAGATTAACTTTAATTATCTCTTTCTAGATCTAAGAATTATAAAAAAAATAAAAAGTAACTTAAGCGAAATTAAAATTGGCTGCATTCGTAGAAATGGAACTTGATTATACGTATTCCGTGAAATTTAGCCCTTTGACCTTTCCGAATATGTGAGTACAATGTAAGGTCCAGAAACCTTGAAGGATCGAGAATAAACAAATGCAAAAGAGCTAGTTTATTCCTACCAGTACAGTCGTTGCTTCTCGTGACCTTTCGCGTCTCGTTTGAGTTATCGAAAAAAAAATCGCGAATAGAGGAGAGACAGCAATAAGAGACAGGCAAGGGAAGAACGTTGACTCCGACGGCGGAGCCTTGAGGAAGACGGAACAGGAACTCGGGGGGCACCAAGGCGATCCAGAATTTCTCGTTCTGGCGGTTCGATTTGTGAGACACATGGGAAAGAAAACGGAATCGGTTTTTGAACCTCGAGCACGCGCCTTGAACGCGATATTGTTCCGGTAATAGCGGCGCTCGATATGCTCCGCGGGAAGGGATTATCGACGATCGCGGAGAGAGAGAGAGAAAGGGAGAGGAGTTACGAGCGTAGTTCCCCCCCCCCCTACACCTGCGCGACGCGGCGCGTACGTGTGTATTTAAATAGCGTTCTCAGCCTCGGGGCGAAAACGCAAGGCTGCGGCAAGGTCTCGCGGCGCCATTACCGATGCACACGACCGAGAGAAAGCCGCTCTCTCGAGGTTCTCTCTCTCTCTCTCTTCCTCACGCGCGCGCGGACAAAATAATTTTATTTTCGCGTCGAGACAAACGCGCGCGCTCCGTCGAGCGTCTGGGCGAAATGTAAGGGCGCGTCGGTGATTCATCTCGCGCGAGGGCCGCGCGCGTTAGAAACCCCGAGATCCGAAACGCGACACGTACTCTCCCCCGTCGAGAGCTTTCCTCCCCCATTTCCCTCCGGCTTATCGATCTCGATACTCTCGCGACCGCGTCGAATTCACTTCAGCGTTTCCCGACTGGATTTCATTCTCAATTTATAAATAACGAAAGATTCCTCTCGTTATTTTCTCGTTCGAGCCATTGATCCTTTAAAACTCGAAGCATCTCCCAGGCAGCACGCGTGTTCAAAATCGGGATATAAGACGTCTTAAAGACATTTTTAAAACATCTTCAAGACATCTTTAAGACGTCTTATGATATTATGCCTATAAGGCCTCTCAATGACGTCTTTAAAACGCCTTACGTCCCGATTTTGGACATTGTGGTATCTTGGGAGCATCTTTCGCGTGGCAAGTCGGAGAGGGCGTTCAGTAGCCCTCCTTCAGTGTAGCGGGACCCTAAATACATGACCAGTCTCTTATCATAGGCCCCGTGTTCATTTTTTACTGGCAGTGCTGAAAATATATAGTTTGCGTCACGTAACTATAGATTTTAAGTACTGGCAGTGAATAAAGGAACACCCCTTATAGAAATTTAATACTGTAAGTGATTTATGGCTAGTAATTAATCATTTAAAAGCACTATTAAAAGCACTGTTAATAGTGCTTTTAAATGATTAATCACTAGCCAAAAAATCACTTACAGTATTAAATTTTTATAAGGGACAGCCAGGGTCTCTACTTCAGTGCGAGGCGGTTTGCCACGTCGGAAACGAAAAGAAAAATGTCTCACGACGCACATCTCACGACGTTCCGCGCGCTCCTCGACGAGTCCTCGAGTCGGCGCTCACGCGGCTCACATCCTCGACCCGTCCCCGGCTGCGGATGATGATCGGCTTCTCGTGCACTCGCGGGAACTCTCGCACGGCACTCTCGGGTCGAACGTCGCGACGTGCATGGCCCTTCGATGTCGACGCCGTCACCGAGGACACGACTGTGCGCCGGAAGTGTTCTGCCCGCGACCGCGGCCCTCCTCGTATGCACACGGTGTCCTAGGTAACCCTCCGCCGCCGCCGCCGCCGCCGTCGCCGGAGTTCGGCGCGAGTACGCGCGTCCGCGTCCGCGCGGGCGCGCGCACGCGGATCACGTGTACCGAGGAGTATCGGATCGATTTCCTCACCTGCCTCGGCGCAGAGTTTCTCAACAGCCTGCGTTTCTCAATAACTGCAATCCTAGTCGCGCGTACAAAGATACATTGTAATTAAATCCGCGGGAAGGCCGCGCGTTGCTGGAGGCGGAGTCTCGCGGAAAGCCTCCCGTCCGCTCCTGCATTAGTCGAGCTTCCTGAAAGCCAAACTTCTCTAAAGTTATGGCTCCTGCACACAGGACGCGGCAGCGCGGCATTGCGGCAACGCGGCACCGCAGTAACCAATCACCATCTGCCTTTCCGT
>NW_020214254.1:0-9008 GCF_003070985.1 Temnothorax curvispinosus
CCGTGCTTTCGGGAGAGGTGCGGTAGTCCCGAAATAGTTCACGCATATACTTTCCACGCGAACCGAGGTTCACGCACACACCCCCCGTGCTTTCGGGGGAGGTGCGGTAGTCCCGAAATAGTTCACGCATATACTTTTCACGCAAACCGAGGTTCACGCACACCCCCCCCCCGTGCTTTCGGGGGAGGTGCGGTAGTCCCGAAATAGTTCACGCATATACTTTTCACGCGAACCGAGTTGTGTTTTGGTAAAGCATATAAAGTTATAGAAGTTGTGATTTTCTTTAAAGCAGGGCACACACACGTATATATTAGTTATTTATGCCTTTCAATACTTAAAATAGCTGCTATATTTTCGAAACTTTTTTTGTTAATAACTTTTTAACGAATAACGAGCGACGGCTAAAACCTTCCGAAGGTCACTCAGGAGGGTGATCTTGACAACATATGACAAGGTCAAGGTCATCGGAGGGTGGTCCCTATTACTGCATAATTACCCAAAAAATTCTCCCCAAAAAACAGCCTCTTGACCAAACGACCCCCTTAAATTGTTACTGTAATCGCTAGGGTTTTAGTAAAATATCGCGATAGACATGCACGAAAACATCGCATATATATGTACAAATATGTTGTGGATAGGTTGGTTATTGACTAATTACAGCATAACTACATTTTAAAAATATAGCCTAAGAAAATCAATTTTTGTTGTATTAATAGTTTATGTAGTTACCTCGCAGTAATGTCTAAACAATTTTATTTTATTTCATAATTTTTTCGCACTTATTATAAGACAATTTCAGTTCTTAGTTATTACAGTTACCTATATATATTATAATCTATTTATAATAAAAAAGTAGTTTTTATTACAACAAGTGAACAAGAACAACTCGCTTTTTGTTTAAAAATGATATACAAGCAACACAATTGTTGGTATAAGAGTTCATCACATTAGTTTAATTGGGACATATACAGCTAATAAATTGTTTGTATCAATGTGAGATTTCCATAGTTGAGAGTTAATATTTATTATAAATATACCTTTATGTCTATAGCTCACAAAAATGTAAGAGTAGTCTGGACACATGGCCTTTTGAGTGCGCAGGAAGCTATTTGGAAAGGCATACCAATGATCGTAATGCCTTTCTTTGGAGATCAAAAATTCAACACAAGAATATTAGTAGCTAAAGGTGTTGGCATATACTTGGACATTAAAACTTTGTCCACGCAATCCATATTACACGCAGTTAAAGAAGTACTTTACAATGAAAGGTTTCATATTTTGATCATGTTTTAATAATTATTTTAAACAGTAAATATATTAACAATACAGCTACATTTCAGATAATTACTAATATTTACAGATAAACTTTAATATTTAATATAGTATAATCGATTTACAAATTCCTGTTGCTATTCCTGTTGCCTACAATTGCTTATTAAATTGTAGATTATAAAATTTGGCTTTTCTGTTTATGTGTCTTGTCATATGTATTTGGTTTTTATTTCTTTAACTGAAATGCATTTATTAAAATGTAATTATTTATTACATTATTAATAGTAAAACATTTTTTTGTAAAGTTATATGAGAAATATGAAACAATTATCCAGCGAATTCCGGGGTCGGCCAATATCACCATTAGATTTAGCTGTTTGGAGCATTGAATACACCGTCCGCCATCCAAATGGAACTTTAGTAATGCCGCTGAAATCTTAGAGCTGGGTGGAACAAAATCTAATTGATGTCTACGCATTTTTGTTCCTTAATTTCTTCATAATTAGATTAGATATACTTTATTGTTCCCCTATGGGGTTACAATAGACTTCCGTTACATGACTCTTTAGCTCGTACTTATTTCTATCTTATTCTATCTTATTCTACTTATCGCTGTATCCGCACGCACGCACGCACGCACGCACGCACGCACGCACGCACACACACACACACACACACACACACACACACACACACATCGCTCACATTTTCTTAAACTTTATCTCTAACTTACTTTCTATCTTACAATCCCTTATATCTATCTTATTGTCTAACGCCCTCTCCCCCCAAGGACTTCCGCTTTCTTTCTTTCTCATTTTTTCTTCCTTACTTCTCTCTTTCTGCTCTAATTCATTTATCTTCATTTACTTTTTCTCTCCCTACCTCTCTCTCCTCTTTCCCTCTTTGTCTTCTTCTTGCTTTCATCTCTCCCACCACGTTCCCTCACTTTTTTCCCATCTCATACATCTTTCCCATACGTGTTCCCAGGTCCCCTTTTTCTGAGATATCCTACAAATTTCTTCATAATATTCTGAATTACGCAAGATATAAACAAGCGTAAGTCGTAGAAACATTAACAGGCTTTGCGTGCAGTTGCTGCATAATGTTAATGTAAAGAATAAGTAAATATAACGTAAATATAGAAAATTTTGTATTAATTGCATTGATATTGTAATTAATAATAAATTATGTTATACAGAATTGTAAAATAAAAAAAAAATTGAAACCGATATCTCTAAATTTGCGGAAGTTAAAGCAGCCACATCATTTACAAGATGTACCTACATACACACACACACATTAAAAAAAAAATGTATTTTTCGACGTTTTAGAACATTCTAAACACATTGGCAACGGCAACTCCAAACAATTTTTTTCATAGATATCTTATGCAAAGCATAATATATCCTAAAGCATATCCTTCAGAAGATCTCGTAAGATATTTTATGTAAAGCCAACGGATATGACAGAATATTTAGATATTGTGAGATTATAATAGGATATCTCACGATATCCTATTGGAATATCCCGGGCAGAACCTGGGGTATCCGTGGGATCGTATTTGAAAATCTGGGACAATTTGGGATATCCCCAAGATACAGTGTGCTGTGTGGACTGCTTTAACTAAGTATAAATACAAAGTATATTTTTGGTTAAAGCAGAGAATAGGGGAGACCGGGGCGGAGTCGTCACTGGGGCGGAGTCGTCACTACAATTATCTGTATGTTGGGTGAACTCGCCATTAATATTGTAAACACTACTTATGGTGCCCATGTGACCAAGGGAGTTTAGTGAGATTATATCCCATGTTGTAATTTTCATTAAGGTAAACGTGTTTTTGGAGGTCAAAACTAAAATTTTTTGCGCGTCAAAAATTTTAAATATTTTAAATATTATTTTCTCTCCGAATCTCGAGATAAGTGATTCTGAAGAGTAATGCTGAACACAAATCCAGTAAAATTTTTTTACCAGGTGAACAATAAAGCAATATAGACTAAAAATGTCCTATAAATTTTGTAGCCAATGGTTCACTTTTTACAACGGTATACCACATTTTACTAAAATTATTTGTTTTGTTGTTAAAAATCGGCACCAAAAAAATAGTCACGATTTCGCCCCGGTCTTCCTTATAAAATTGCATTTTCTTTAATAAAATTAAAAAAATTTTTTTTTTTTAATTTTGCTTCCAACATATTGCTTCCTTATAGAGGAAGCTTTGTTTTAGATATTGTGTTAGAAATACAGAGATGTCGATAACTTTTGGATATGGCTACAGCCATTTATTGTATCAATAATATAATCTTGCGGTTCCATGAATGAATACTAGATGGCAGGTTGTTTCCGCCTAGTAACTATTGCAGGCGGACGCGCGAGCAACGCGACGCACCGAGTTCCGCTCACGCTAGCATCACGTGACAAGAAGGCGAGTGGAGGGGATGCGCAAGCACGAACGTGCAGAGAGACGATCCCGGCCATTCTCGACTATTCGGTCAAAAGTGAAACAGTTCGAGTCACGTACCGGTCATTCTGCCACGAGAATCTTTTATCGAGAACATGTTCAAGTTCAGTTTAATACTTATCGCTTGTACCGTATTAATTATTCAAAGGTATATTATTGCCCTTGTCGTTGATAGTGTCGTTTTCAACGCTAATGTCGTCTTCAACGCTCGTGTTGTATGAATTGCTCATGTTGTAATGTATTTCGGTGCCGTGAATTCACACACGAGTCCGTAAAACTTAGTTATCATTCGAATTACAAATAACGTTTTTGAACGCGTAAATGAAGAAAGAAAAACGACGTATATTCCGGGCTCAGCCGAGCCTTCACTTGACGGTGGGCATTCGAGCGATATATATTGGGAATCGAGAGCGGCCATCATTAACTTTGTTCCTCTCACGCAGCGAGATGGAATAGCCGCCATTATCCTGATTATTTGGCTCGCTTACAGCGAATGAGTTTCCCACTCTCAGTGGATGATTTTCCGCACAAATAAATGTCGGATTATCTATAAATAATTGGTGAATGTTGCAGATTCCACGATAAGGTAACATTTGGATTTATAATATCAACTATTCGGTTCTTTCGTCAGATATTTCCCTGATGAAAGTGATACTTTACAAGTGAGCACGTGCTAATTCAAATATTCGGTTACAGGATATAACGTTATTTTCTTATGATTATCCTTAAAGAAGGATTCTCATGATTAATTTTGATTAATAAGAAAAGGAGATAAATTCTTATCTCGGGACGTAAATTCAGTGGCATTCTAATTAATACTTCTTATTGATGTGCATACAAGGATTAAAGTTATCCTGAAGTTATATTCCTTGTGTTTCATATACATTAAAGACTTATATTTCAATTACTTTATAATATTCTAATAATTATCTTGCGAATGAATATTATTCATTATCTAGTATTACGTTCATGCTGTGGTGAATTAATGTGTCAATCAAAGACTGCCTAGTACAAGATTTAGTTCAGTAAACTCAGTGAGAAACTTATCGCTTATGGTTTTGTTGTTGCTCATGTCATGTGTATAGCTTATGTTGTAATAATCGCTTATGATGTAGTATAATGCTTTGCTTTGCCGTGATTTAGAAACGAGTTTGGTAATACTCAATCAATATTAAACTTACAAATAATTCATTTAATAGAAGGATAAGAGTTATTCATTAATTAAAAATAAAAGATTGATGCATTATTTCCCAGATTATACAAATTTTATCTGAAGTGATATTCTTGTATTAATTGATTTATGTTTATGTTTCCAACGATCCTTTCTTTAGAGAATAAGGACTAATTCTGAGCTTGACTATGTCAAGAAAGATTATAAGAAAAAATACTATGACAATTTTCTTTTAATGAAGCTTTTATATGATAAAGAAAAGCATTAGTAAAACTTCAAAGTATATTAGGATACATATTTAAAGAAAGGATTGTCCTATGATAACCATTTATTTGTTCTTTTATGCATTTATTGTACTCACATTGTATTTTATATTATCTATGTACAATTTTGTTCACGAATACTGAGAAGGTTTTAGGGCAGTTTCCCTTCTCCTATGCAACAAATGTTGGTATTCTTTGTATAGTTCTGCCCACTTTCAACTTTTCTGGATTACATTTATGTGTCTCGACCAAACGATATAATTAATCGTCTTACGAACTCATTAAATCAACGATTCTATTTTTTAATTCGAATGTCGTTTCTCCTTCTCCACCATCCTTAGCTCACGCAGCATACGAGGCGTGTACATATTGTTTTCATTAACTTCTAAAAAATTTTTAAAAGAAATTGTTGGAGCCGTTTTCGAGATTTCGAGGTCTATTACTAGCTACAAAACTGCTTCTGTTCATTACCGATAACTCCCGTTCTTATATATATTAATATTTTTTAATGATTTATTTTTTAAATAACCATAAAAAAATATAAAATTATGTGGTTTTAAATATCAAAGTTTTAAATACTCAGAATTTTTTATTTCTTAAATATTTAACTTAAAAAAAGGTCTATTTTTTTGCTTGTCAAGGTTGTCTACCTCCTTAAGGGGTTAGACCACCCTTGAAACCAAAAAATCATGCCCTATTTAATATTTATTTTTTGGGAAAACAAAACAACAAAGAGAAAATTTATTTATAGGGTTATATTGTGCATTAATTGCAGAGTAAAAAAAATTGTAAACAATTAATTTTAATAAAAAATGTAGGCAAGTTTGCGCAGCCTCTCTCGCGGGTTGGGTACAAATTAGGGATTTGCTAATTTTGATTTGTTAATAAATGGCGAAAATAAAAAAAAAAGTTATTTTTTCACCTGTTTTTAGTTACTCTTATTGTTATATTTAAACTGATTATTATTATTTCGCAAAACGCCTACGTAGGCCGGAAACTATTAAGTTGTTATTAATAAAAAAATTTTGTTTGCTGCAGGGGGACAAATATTATGGCCGCTGTCCCTACTACTGTTTGTACCCAACCCGCGAGAGAGGCTGCGCAAACTTGCCTACATTTTTTTATTAAAATTGATTGTTTATAATTTTTTTTTACTCTGCAATCAATGCACAATATAACCCTATAAATAGATTTTCTCTCCATTGTTTTGTTTTCCCAAAAAATAAACATTAAATTAGGGCATGATTTTTTGGTCTCAGACTCCCTTAATCATTTTTTTTTATAAATTATTTTTTGATAAAATAGTATAAGTTAGTGATTCCTTTTATTAATCTTATATTTTTAATTATTTTTGTTCATAAATTCGATACTTTCAAGGAAGTATGATTTAAAAGGCCCATAGGTACGACCGCGGTTGCCTAAATTGTACCTTTTGCAGCATGTTACAAAAAGACCTACATGCGGCATGTTACAAAATAACAAATTAATTTATTGATACAAATTAATAATATTGATAAAAAGTTAAACATGTAATACTAGGTGCCTGAAACATCAAGCTACAATTTCCAACGTTTATTTGCGTACACATCACTACCAAATAAGAAATATAATAAAAAAGAACTTAAGCATTCGGCAACCCAAATAGCAAAATGACGTTAAAATGGTGTTAAATTTTGGTCATAAAATGACCAATTAAACGTCCTAAATAGGGTCTCATGAGACCCAAAAATGACGTCGATATGTCACGTCAATGAGCCATCATTTTTTGACGTCTTATTGACGGCAAAAATAGGATCAATGTACGACTTACCGGTTTCTAGAAATGTTTTTTATGAAATTAAAATGTTAAAATGTCTACTTGATAAACGTTTATAAAAAAACGTTCTTTTTTTATCTAGGAAAAAAACGCTTTTTTAACTGTTTCTTTACATATCATGTGCGTATTGCCCCGCTCTCTCAAGGCGGTCACCCATCCTAGTACAGTACCGCGCCCGTGTTGCTTGATTTCGATGATCCAGTGGACAGTGATGATCTTCTGACCCCGATGCTTCCTTATTAACTGCACTTGTCTATGACGTACATCTTTAAAATGTTCAAGAAGCTTGTAATGATATCTTTTTGATAGCTATAACACTGCATGAAATAGTTATCATAAAACTATAATTACACGCAACTACATCCACTTATACCATAAATTCACCACTTTAATCATAAAGTTGCGAAACAAACATATTGTAGTTAAAAAATTTTGTGGTTTTTATATTATTATTACTTTATTATACAATATAAAGAAGTAGTTATATTACAAAAAGACCTTATTTGGACGACTTTAAGACGTCTTATAAACGTCTATTATTAGTCGCCGACGTCATAGACCAAAAATGACTAAAAATAGACGTCATTATGTCGTCTTCTGACGTCACTTTGCTACTTGGAAACTCTCCCCTATAATGACCAATCATGTATTACGTAACCAACACTGATTGAATAATTATCTTGCATGTGAATGTCGTCATTCAATTTCAATAATAATAGCAATAGGGAGTGAATAGATACTGTGAATAGATAATGATTCGTTTATGTATTTTTCTTCTTTTTATTTTTATGATTGTACAGCTAAGTTGCCGAGAAAATCCAATATTATTAGCTTGTTAGATAAAGTAATATTATGATGAACGCTATTATCTCGAAATGAGAAGAGGGGGAATGCTATACTAAGCATGCTGATACATTCGGTCTTATCGTCTGATTGAGAGATCACGCGACAAGTTTCGCGCAACAATGTTAAGTCGTGTCATTTTGTTTGTTTGTTGTATCTTAATAGGTGATCTCGTGACAGCGTCGAAATTATTGTCGATTTTAGTGATAGAGCCTATTCAGTCGACTAGCCATCACGTTTGGACAGAGCATTTGGTTAAAGGACTGCTTCGCAGAGGCCATTATGTACACTCAATCAGCATACATGAGACTAAGGTTAAAGGAAAACTTGCGCAGAATTTGACGTACGCCGTGAGTAAATGTTATGAAATTTCAAATTTGGAAACATTTTGAGAGACATAAATCAATTAATTGCAATTTATAAAACAAATAACAAAAAATATTACTTTTTTATTTTAAAATATTTTCTCTTTTATATAAGGTATGCTTTCGGAGATGCTAATTTATTATATTTTTATATCTCTTCTCCTGTATGGCTATTATTCTCAGGTTTTCGATTTGCAAACTAATGAAGAAGCTGAGGATTATAACCCAGTTGAATGGGAACAGTACAGCGTACTTTATACGGCGTATTTTACATATCAGTGGGGTATTCACGCATGTGACACAATGACAAATACTAAAGCAGCGAAAGAGCTTTTGGAAATGATTAAAACTATCGAGTTTGATGTTATAGTGCAGGACATTGGTTTAACTCAATGTTTCTATGGATTATGGGAGGTAAAGTCAATCAACTTTAGTGAACTTTAATTATTTAGTCTATTTTTAAACTGCAAGCAACTTAGCAAAATTGCCTTATAAATCAAGTGCGTTTACGTAGCAAATTAAAAGTATCTATACTCCATTCCACGAGAGAACATTAGTCCTCCGCGCATAGACGCGTGGGGAGAGCGACGAAGTGGGGAGAGCATGGCGCGCTTCTCAGTGCCGTATACGTATAAATATAACACGCTCGGTCCCGGGGCTATTGTGCTAGTCTACAATCTATTGTTTAATACGCGTATCAAAAATAGTGTATTTACGCTAATCAGGTAATGATTAAACTAATGTACTAGTAAACACACACACACTCACACAGAAACGCGCGTGCCCGTGTGAAGCCTTATCTTTCTTCTGTTGTCGCCGT
>NW_020214254.1:9108-9752 GCF_003070985.1 Temnothorax curvispinosus
TATATATATATATATATATATATATATATATATATATATATATATTACCTTGATCAAAAAGTTCCCGGAATTTATTTAGAAAATGCAAAATACAAGTTTATTCATCAATATTAATATTGTCCCCTTCAAAGTACTCCCCATCGACTGTAACGCACTTATGCCAGCGCTTGATCCAATCCTCGAAACATTTTTTATACTCGGTGTTCGGTATGGCCATCAGAGCCGTCTTCGATTTTTCCATTATCTCCTCTCGGAACGCGTTCCTCGTAGTGGTTTTGTGCGACGGTGCGTTAATGCCATCATTATCCGCAACTTTTTGACCAAGAACGGAACGAATACCATCCAACAGCCATCGAATTCACCTGATTTGGCTCTCTGCGACTTCTTTCTGTTTAATCGAATCAAAAAACCACTACGGGGAACGCGTTTTAGCAGCCGAGAGGAGATAATGAAAAAATCGAAGACGGCTCTGATGGCCATACCGAACACCGAGTATAAAAAATGTTTCGAGGATTGGATCAAGCGCTGGCATAAGTGCGTTGCAGTCGATGGGGAGTACTTTGAAGGAGACAATATTAATATTGATAAATAAACTTGTATTTTGCATTTTCTAAATAAATTCCGGGAACTTTTTGATCAAGGTA
>NW_020214254.1:9852-14702 GCF_003070985.1 Temnothorax curvispinosus
TGTCCAAAATTGGTATGGACGGATTTTAATGACTAAGGGCGGAAAATTTTCGTCTTGAAAAGAGCTTTCGCACTCTTTTTTGTTTTCGCACTTGTATATTTTTGCACAAAATGCAGGAATAATCGTTACAAATTTCTCGTATGTACATATACGAGTATGCGCTGATACTTCGGACTAAACGGATAACTTTCGGGCTCTGACTGTTACTAAACTATTTTTTCTTTAACGTAATGGATCATATAAAGATTGCCCTCATAAGTATTTGTACATTTTGGTACAAAACGCAGGAATCATCGTTTTCGAGAAAATTCCATTCTTTTTTATCTTTTGTCATTTCTTTATTACTTTTTAATTTGTTATTTTGTTGTAATTTTATTGTTTTATATATATATATATATATATATATATATATATATATATATATACTTTTTTTATAATTTTTTTATTAGGAAAAATATTTAATTTTTGCTTTAAGAACGCTCTAAACTTCAATTACATTATTATTTTTGCATTATCTGCTAATAAAAGTGACGACTCTTTTCCGCAAAATAGTACTTAATATATTTTATTTCGTTTATTTATTGCAAAATAATAAGTATTCAGTTTTAGCTCCTTCCATTATCTGTAGATATACTGTTCTTTCAGGTTTCTAAAGGTAAGCCACCTATAGTAGGTTATATTCCATATGGTTCTGCACCTTGGCTTAAGGATTATATCGGTGGTCCAAGTTATCCGACTGTTCGACCATACACACATGCTGCCATTGCAAAACCTGAAGGTTTGTGGCTGAGAACATGGAATGCTCTATATTACATTGTCGATAATCTGATACGACATTACTATTACTTCCCTATTATTCAACGACTTTCGGAGGAATATATAGGCCATGCAATCAGGCCATTACATGAAATAGAAAAAGACAGAATTAATATAGTACTAATTAATAGTCATTCTGCGTTCGAACCTGCGATTCCATTGCCGCCGAATACTCTGGAGATCGCAGGACTGAATGCCCAGGCCGTGCAACCAATTACCGGCGAAGTAGTCGTAACATATCCTGAGGTAAAAGAAATTATATTTCTTACTTGAGAAACACAATTTAACAAAAACTACGATAAGAATATTAACAAAAAAATTGTGTATACTAAAATGTAATTTTAACGAAACTCTGGTCAAATTATTGTCTATTATTATCTAGTATTCAAAGATTTTCAGACTAGGACTTATTATCTCTTGTTGCACAGATTGTTCCGCTATATTCAGGATATTGTAACAAATACTATTCTAATTAGCAAGATTTTGAATAAATAATTAGATCAAATATTAATGGCGATCTCATCGATTTCAAAGACTTTGATAAATATTATCAAGGACTCTGAGTAACTTTCAAAAGATTTTAGTCATTGTTATTCATTGTAATTATTATAAATCATTAACAAAAAAATTTAACAGAACAAACAGAATAATTTTTTACAACACCATATATATTTAAGGAGGTATTTTTATTTTGCTGAATTTTTCTGTCTTTACCCTCTTACACGCCAATCGATATCTGTTTCACGTGGGTTTTCAACGTCCTATAAGCGGTGAGTGAGGTGAAATGGTCCTCGCTTCGCGTGGAAAGTTAAAAACTTATCTAAAATTTTATTTTTAAGATACAATTATCTTATTAAAAAAGTGTGGGTTTCTGGAGAGTGGTGCAAGAAGAGGGACAAGACCTCTTCTCCGCTCATGAATCTACTACACTTCCACGTACATATTAATCATTTGTCTTGCAATACTAAGGATAGCTGTTATATTTTTTAAACATTTAAATTTATTTGGATAATAACTTTTTAACAGACAACGAGCGACAACTAAAACTTTTTGCAAGGTCTTTTCGGTGAGGTCTTTGAAATCGCCATTAATATTAACATTTACCAATTTTGTTTTCAATAAATCGATAATTTCTTGTACAATTCCAAATTTATAAGTTTTTGGATGCGCTTTTATTTCTTATACAATTTGCATATACTCTGTGTATATACATGTGTATTACACGTGTAAAAGAGACCGGGGCTCGTTGGCACAAGGGACAAGTTGGCAATGCGTTTATGAATTTATAGCAAAAGACACAATGGAAAAGTTATCACAAAATATCTCTTTTATGACACAGGTATTTTTCCCAAAGTTTTATTTAAATCAAACAAATATTACAATAGAAAAAGAGAAAAACTCTAATTCAAGAGGTGGCAAGCAAATTTTCGAGCGTTACAAAATATCGTATTACTGTTCTTCAGCTTGAGAAGAAAATCAAAGTGACGTATTATTAGTTGAAAGAAAAGTTTCTGTTACTATACGACATGTTATTTTGAAGAACAACAGTAATTTATTGTAATAAAATGACTGAAATCAAACGTAGGGGAGATCAAGGCTCGTTGGCACTGTTTTCACAATTTCGACATTTGAGTTTTTTAAACAACTAGTTATCATGATTAAACAGTACTAATATGATAAAGAGAACCTTTCTCTACATTTTCATACCAGGAACGACGGCAGTGGTTTCTGTATACTGTATATATTATATATAGTTTCTTTGTAATAAGTGAAATACGAACATTCTGCATTGTAGCCAACTTGACCCGATAGTAGGGTAAGTTGGCTATGCGACAAAAGTCCATGCTAAATTAATGAAAACGTAATAGAAACACAAAACAGGTAACAGATATGTACTTCTTGATAAAGGTTGTATCTTTTACAGTTATTTTGTAATGATCAAATAGCAAAATGCTGTTGCAGAAAAACAATTGTAAACTATTTTAGATATAACTTTCTTCAATATAAAAATATTAATATAAACATATATCTACCCGATAAAAACAGTCACGTCACATCCACGTCGAATCCACGTAATTTACGTGGACTACGTGGATGCAGATTTATCCACAAACTATCTACATGGATGCAAAGTTCTTTTCTCATCACTACATCGAAGTGTATTATCTCCGAAATATCAATGTAGATTTTCTGTGGATATATCTATTAAGAAATATGTACAGGGAATTTTTATTGACATTTTGAGGATAAAAGACTTCGATGTAGTGATGAAAAAAAAACGTTGCATCCATGTGGATAGTTTGTAGATAAATCTGCATCCACGTAATTTCTATTAAAGATTATAATTAATTAATGAAAGTATTATTATACTGCGTTTATATGGCAATGTCATAGCTTTTAATGGATAATCAATAGTGAATTATAATTTGATGCTGCAATTATACTTTGTATACTGCAGGTGGAATGAACTTATATTGAATAAGATTTTGTATGCAATTGCCATGTCGATTGACACATTTCAGCCCTAGTCGGTGCATCAGCAATTTATGTTTCTCGCATTATTTCTAAAGTTTTATTAACAGAATGTTATGCTCCCGAACATTTTGCAGAATGTTCGTATTTCACTTATTACAAAGAAACTATATATACAGTATACAGAAACGTTCCTGGTATAAAAATGTAGAGAAAGATTCTCTTTATCATATTAGTACTGTTTAATCATGATAACTAGTTGTTTAAAAACTCAAATGCCGAAATTGTGAAAACAGTGCCAACGAGCCTTGGTTTCCCCTACGTTTGATTTCAGTCATTTTATTACAATAAATTACTGTTGTTCCTCAAAATAACATGTCGTATAGTAACAGAAACGTTTCTTTTAACTAATAATACGTCACTTTGATTTACTTCTCAAGCTGAAGAACATTATTAATACGATATTTTGAAACGCTCGAAAATTTACTTAAATTGCCACCTCTTGAATCAGAGTTTTTTCTTTTTTTATTGTAATACTTGTTTGATTTAAATAAAACTTTGGGAAAAGTACCTATATCATAAAAAAGATATTTTGTGACATTTTGTGATATTTTGTAACTTTTCCATTGTTTCTTTCGCTATAAATACATAAACGGAACGCATTGCCAACTTACTTCTTGTGCCAACGAGCTTCGGTCTCCTCTATTTAGGGATGGGGTATGTTGGCTCATATCAAGGCACGCTTAGCTTGACTTGTTACCGCGCGCGTGAGACCTGTGTAAGTATGTAATTTGCTACCTACAATGCTGATAGAAGCTATAGATATATGTTTATATAAATATTTTTATATTAAAGAAAGCTACATCTAAAATAGAGTTTACAATTGATTTTCTGCAACAGCATTTTGCTATTTAATTATTACAAAATAACCTTAAAAGATACAATCTTCATCAAGAAGTACATGTATGTTACTCGTTTTGTGTTTCTATTACGTTTTCATTAATTTAACATAAACTTTTGTCGCATAGCCAACTTACCCTACTATCGGGGCAAGTTGGCTGCAATGCAGCATGTTTGTATTTCACTTATTACAAAGAAACTATACAGTATACAAGGGCGTTCCTGGCATGAAAATGTAGAGACAGGTTCTTTTGCTTCCTCATAGAGGAAGCTTTGTTTTCGTGAATTTCGTATATGAACCTTTGATTGCGTATAAAGTTGGGTCTAGTCAACCAAATTTAAATGAATTATATATGAAATAGGGGTAGAAAAAACCAAAGAAAAGATTGTTTTTTGAGTTTTTGACGCTAATATGTTCAGAGTGTTCTAAAATGTCAAAATATTGCATTAAAATCGCATGTCCGTATGTATGTATGTATGTATGTATGTATGTATGTGTGTATGTGCAGATTTGATGTCCGTGATTGCTCTAACTTCCGTAAATATTGAGATATCGGGCTGTTTTTTTTTTAATCTATAAAGTATCATTCAAGGAAGGTTGGTATTGAATTTGGCGATGATCGGTAAAGGGGTTCTTTTTTAAAAAAATTTTGTATTTTTTT
>NW_020214254.1:14802-20009 GCF_003070985.1 Temnothorax curvispinosus
TTTTATTATATTTTTCAGTCTTTTCTACCCCTATTTCATATATAATTTTTTAAGATTTGGTTGATTAGACCCAGCTTTATACGCGATCAAAGGTCTATAATTTTGATCGCATATAAAGCTAAGTCTAATCAACCGAATTTAAAAAAATTATATATGAAATAGGGGTAGAAAAAACCAAAGTAAAAATTGTTTTTTGAGTTTTCGATGCTATTGGTTGATTAGACCCAGCTTTATACGCGATCAAAGGTCTATAATTTTGATCGCATATAAAGCTAAGTCTAATCAACCGAATTTAAAAGAATTATATATGAAATAGGAATAGAAAAGACCAAAATAAAAATTGTTTTTTGAGTTTTCGATGCCATTGGTTAATTAGACCCAGCTTTATACGCGATCAAAGGTCCATAATTTTAATCGCATATAAAGCTAAGTCTAATCAACCTAATTTAAAAGAATTATATGTGAAATAGGGGTAGAAAAAACCGAAGTAAAAATTGTTTTTTGAGTTTTCGATGCCAATGTGTTGCTTATATTCGAAAACATCGAATTTAAATTTTTTGAGGATCGGTTTTGAGGATCGGCTATCCATCAAATAACTTAGGGTAGATTGAGGAGAATCGGATTAATATAAGTTTTAAGACAATTTTCTTTAGTATTTTATTTTAAACGAGCAATTTTATCGTGCTAATTAGTAATCCGATTTGCCTCGGTCTACCCTATACATTTTTTAGGCAGAAATCGGTAACCCTTTCACTAATCTTCGCCAAATTCAAAACAACCTCCCTTTAATAATACCTTATATATAAGATTACATGTATGATTTGTACACTTTTTAGGCAAAAATTGGTAACCCCTTCATCGATCATTGCCAAATTCAATACCAATCTATCTTTAATGATACTCTATCCATAAAAAAAAGGTGTGCAAGTAGAAACTTGCACATTGCTTCTTCATAATTTTTAAGTGTGCAAGTAGAAACTTATACATTGCTTCCTCATAGTTTTTTAGTGTGCAAGTAGAAACTTGCACATTGCGCGGCTTTACTCGCGACCTCATGGCTCTCATACGCGTAGCTTTTGCTATTTTGCTATTTAGTCTCTACTCAAAAAGAATAAATACCGGGTCAAAAAATAACATCACAGGAAGATTCGGTCAATTATTTCCCAAAAGCGACTTTCGATATTGATTAATTGATTAATATTTAACATATAAATTTAAGAACTTATTTAGTCTTTACTTAAAAATAATAAGTACCGGGCTAAAAAATAACATCACAGAAAGATTCGATCAATTATTTCCCAAAAAATTGAAAAAATTTTGGATACCGGTTCCCAAAAAAATCGGTATCGAAAAACTATACACTCTATAACACTCCCCGGAAAATTCTACTTCTATTTTATATACTTTTGGTAAAAATTCGGTCAAATGGTTTTCGAGATCATAGCAAACAAAAAAAAGGCTACAAACTCTGTCTTTTTATTATAATAGTAAAAATAATAGTAAAGATAGTATAGAAAAATTTCGTAACCGATTTCCAAAAAGATATCGGTTCCCAAAAAGATTGGTAACAAAAAACTATACAGTTTAGAGCATTCCCCGGGAAATTCTACCCCTGTTTTATATACAATTCTTTAAAATTCGATCAAATATTTCCCGAAAAATTCGAAAAACTTTTGATACCGGTTTCCAAAAAAATCGGTAATGAAAAATTATACACTTTATGGCACTCTCCTGGAATTTCCCAAAAAATTCGAAAAACTTCTGATACCGGTTTCCAAAAAAATCGGTAACAAAAAATTATACACTTTATGGCACTCCCCGGAAAATTCTACCCCTGTTTTATATACAATTCTTTAAAATTTGGTCAATTATTTCTCGAAAAATTAAAAAAAAAACCGGTTTCCAGAAAATCGGTAACAAAAAACTATACACATAATAACACTCCCCGAGAAATTCTATACAAGTTTTTAAAATTCGATCAATTATTTCCCGATAAATTCGAAAAACTTCTGATACCGGTTTCCAAGAAGATCGATAACGAAAAATTATACACTTTATGGCATTTTCCAGGTAATTCTACCCCTATTTTATATACAATTTTTTAAAATTCCGTCAATTATTTCTCAAAAAATTAGAGAAATTAAAAAAACCGGTTTCCAGAAAATCGGTAACAAAAAACTATACACACAGTGACACTCCCCGGCAAATTCTACCCCTATTTCATATACTTTTGGTAAAAATTTGGTCCATTGGTTTCCAAGATCATCGAGGACAAACAATCAAACCGACACACTCTGTCTCTTTATAATAATAGTATAGATTAGATATTGTCGTAGAAATGTTGACGAGTAACTTTTTTGGATTTTTTGAAAGCCTAGAACATAAAAATAACATAGAATGGACTTAAAAACCTTTCAGATGGCTGACAGCATTAGTAAAAAAATGATGATTGACGGAGAGTTAATTAATTAATTTTTAGAAAAATTAGTTAATTACAAGCAGAAGATAAATATTGCAAGACATATTGCTAAACTTAACACTGCGCGGACTCCATGGGTTTTTAAGACACAGTCGACTTTTCATTTATAATTCTCCTCACGGGAATGAGAAAAAAATGCAGTTCCGGCTTATGTAAATAGAAATCATTTTTTGAAACCTTAACGATGATACATGAATTTTTATAGATTTTTTGTAACACAGAAACGCTTTTAAAAATCCTTTGGACTTAAGGGGATGCTGGAGTGACGGCCGAACTTCCTCGATGTCGATAATGTCAACATTTTTAATTTTGTTTTTCCTATATCTGTCTTTGTCTAACGAAATGACATCTGTCCTTGTTCGATTGCTGGGCCATCTTCCGCTACACGCAATACTACTCATCATATCAACCTGCATGTGCTTTTGCATATACATATAAAAATTGGACACATAACTTTTTTTCTAAACTTTTATCTTATCTAATTGCACGATATTGTTCTTAAATGTTTTTTCTAAGGGTGCTGTAATCTCATTTTGTATATATAAACTGCAGTATTTTTGTATTAAGCAAATATTGTCGTCAGTGACAGCTCTATGTGCAGAAATTTTTTTTTATATTTGATGTAAAATCGATTGCAGCACTCTCCGTTTCTGTGTGTACTTTAATTCTGTAAAAAAGTTTTTTCAATTTGGTAAAGCCAATTCAAAGTTTATGTGTTCAAAAAAATGTCTGTAATTACTGCCACTACAGCATCCCCTTAAAAGTCTCAAGGTTTGCCAGGTGAGTGCTCCAAAAACACGGTGTCTGTGCAGTGTTAAAAACGTAAAAATATTTCTAAAATAATACTCTATTCATAACAATAACTTGTAAAAAAATGTCGTATGAATCTTATTCAAATTTTAATAATATAATTTCTGCTTAGATATAATCTATTTAAAAATCGGTTACTTATACGATTATATTTTTATATTTATTAAGATACATATTTTTGTACATTATTGATATGTTCACCATTATTTTGCAGGATATGCGCGTATTTCTTGACGGAGCAAAGAATGGAGCCATCGTAATATCGTTGGGAACAATTGTAAACTGGAAAAATGTCGGCCTAGACAAGATTAAAGCCGTTATACTTGCTCTGTCGAAACTGAAACAACGAGTGCTGTGGAAGCTAGATATTGAAGTGCCATTTGAAATACCGGACAATGTAATGATTGTGAAATGGATGCCTCAAAGCGAAGTTTTATGTACGTTTTCCAATTTATAGAAAAATACGAGAAACATGCAGAGATATACAGGGTGTCCGGTTCTACTATAGTAGAAGGGCGCGGCGAGAAGAGATGTCCCATTTCCAAATATTTGCAAATTTCGCAAAATGGTAGAGGACTTTTCTACTCGGTTTAACTTATCACTCTACTTGCGTACAAAAGGTCCGGCGATTATTACCGGACCCTCCGTATATATTTTTGTAACATTTGTTTAATTGACTATATTATATATATATTGCTTTATATTCTTTTATCAACGTAAAACATTCTTTTAAATAAGTTTTAGCTCTCTTTTGTTTTATTTCATACTTTTTCGCAACTATTATATTGTAAACAAAAAAAATTTTAGTTTTTAATTATTACAAATATATAAATATATATTATAATTTTTTTATAATAAGAGAATAGTTATTATTACCATATAAAATTTGTTTTTTGTTTCAAAATTATGTACAGGCAACAAAATTGTTAATTGAAAAGTTTATCACCATATTAGTTTAATCGGGACATATACGGCTAACAAAATATTTGAGAGTTAATATTTATTATAATATATTATATAAATTTTATTGCAACACATATATATTGCGCAATATATATGTTGCAATAAAATTTATTAAATTTATTTATTAAAAATTTATAAATATGTGAAAGCAGCAACTTATCCTACATATAACATAATTCATTTAAAATTGATTGACCTATGAACGATATCATTTGTTAATTTTTTTAATTTTTATTTATTTCTATTTATTATATATTTTTTTATATAAAAATCCTGACCGTCTTCTAACGTACATTTTTTTTTAAATCACGTACATTTTTTTAAACAAAAATTGGAAACCTCTTTATTATTAACATGTTTCTTTAGTTTATATTAATTTATACTTATTTTTATTTATTAGACAGACAGACAAACAGTCGGTTTTTATATTATAATATGATTTTTTTTATATAAAAAGCATTTTTTTTGTCTTTGCAGCTTCCTCCATTTCATAATTTAGTGCTGTTTTTAGCAGGAGATCATCCTGATCGTCTTTTAACGTACATTTTTTTTTAAATCACGTACATTTTTTAAAACAAAAATCGGAAACCTTTTTATATTATTAGCAATTTTTTTAATTCTATTTTATATATAATTCTTTACGATTCGGTCAATTAAATCCCGAAAAATTGGAAAAATTTCTGATACCGGCTTCCAAAAAGATCGGTAACGAAAAATTATACACATCATGGCACTCCCCGAAAAATTCTACCCCTGTTTCATATACTTTTGGTAAAAATTCGGTCCATTAACGAATAAGTAATTCGCAGACAGACGGACGGACAGACAGACAAACAATCGGGTTTTATATTATAGTTCTAGCTGATTACCCGGGCTTCGCCCCGGAGGACATATGTAATAAGACACGTAAATAGTCTCTCTCTCTCTCTCTCTCTCTCTCTCTCTCTCTCTCTCT
>NW_020214254.1:20409-32438 GCF_003070985.1 Temnothorax curvispinosus
CAGAATTTCGCGAAGATGTCTGCAGTGAATTGTGTTCCGTGGTCACTGGTCAGGACCTCAGGAGGTCCTTTACTTTTAAGCGCTCCATTTTGATCTTGGAGTTTCTTAAAAGCTGGAGCAAAAAAATTACTTTTGCAAGCAAAAAGTAGTAAAAAATGGTGCAAATTAGAAATTTGCACTTGGCTTCCTCATAGAGAAAGTGACGTCTTAAGATGCTAACACAGCCCTCTGATTGGCTGATGACGCCTTAAGACTATACTTAAGACGATCTTGAATATAAGACCCGACTATGAATACCGGTCTTAAAGAATTATATAAAATAGAAATAGAAAAGACTGAAGAATATAACAAAATAAAAAATAGACCGATATCTTAAAATTTACAGAAGTTAAAGCTATTACAGACATTTTTCTAAAAATTAGGGACCTTTGATTGCGTATAAAGCTGAGTCTAATCAACCAAATCTTAAAGAATTATATATGAAATAGAGGTAGAAAAGACTGAAAAATATAATAAAATTAGAAATAGATTGATATCTCTAAATTTGCGGAAATTAAAGCATAAACAAACATTTCTGCAAAAATTCAAAATTTTATTAAAAAAGAACCCTTTGATTATTAGCAATTTTTAATAATTCTATTACATTTTTCAGTTTTTTCTACCCCTATTTTATAAATAATTCGTTAAGATTTGGTTGATTAGTTCTGGAGTTATAGAAATTTCGGTAAATTTGGCACATCACACACACATACACACATACACACATATACACATACACATACATACATACATACATTTTTTTAAATTGCAATTTTTCGACGTTTTAGAACATTCTGAACACATTCAGAAAAACAAAAAAAAAATTTTTTTTAACGAAAACAAAGCTTCCTCTATGAGGAAGCAAAATTAGAAAAACCGGTTTCTAGAAAATCGGTAACAAAAAACTATACACATCATGGCACTTCCCGGAAAATTCTACCCCTGTTTCATATACTTTTGGTAAAAATTCGGTCCACTAACGAATGAGTAGTTCGCGGACAGACGGACGGACAGACGGACAGACAAACAGTCGGGTTTTATATAATAGTATGATATGAAGTATGATAGTAGGTATGATATGATATCTTTATGTTTAGCTCATAAAAATGTAAAAGCAGTCTGGACACACGGTGGTCTTCTGAGTACGCAGGAAGCTATTTGGAAAGGTGTACCAATGATCGTAATGCCATTTTTTATGGATCAAAAATCTAACACAAAAATATTAGTAGCTAAAGGTGTTGGCATATACTTGGACATTAAAACTTTGTCCACGCAATCTTTATTACACGCAATTGAAGAAGTACTTTACAATGAAAGGTATTATATTTCGATTATGTTTCAATAATTATTATTTAAGTAGTAAATATTAACAATTTAGCTACATTACAAGTAATGTTTAAACTCTAATGTTTATTATAGTATAGTCGATTTAAAAATTCCTGTAAAAACAATTGGTTACAAAATAATAAATTATAAAATTTTGCTTTTTTGTTTATGTATTTTGTCATATTTGGCTATTCCTTTAATTAATATGCGTAATGTTTTTCATCATTAAAAGTAATACCTTTTTTGTACAGTTATACGAGAAACATGAAACGATTATCCAGCGAATTCCGGGATCGGCCAATACCGCCATTAGATTTAGCTGTTTGGAGCATTGAATACACCGTCCGCCATCCAAATGGAACTTTAGTAACGTCGCTGAGATCTCAGAGCTGGATGGAACAAAATCTGATTGATGTCTACGCATTTTTGTTCCTTAATTTCTTTATAATATTGTTAAGTATATTCTTTGTAATAAAGCTATTAATTAATTTTTATTATAATTATATGTACACCGCATCTAAATTACACAAGAACAAGCAAGCGTAAGTCGTAGAAACATTAACTAGCTTTGGGTGCAGTTGCTGCATATAATGTTAATGTAAAGAATAAGTAAATATAACGCAAATATAGAAAACGTCGTATTAATTGCATTTATATTGTAATTAATAATAAATTATGTTATACTGGTGAATTGTAAATTAAATCGAGATTATGATAAATATTAAAACATTTAATAAAATATTTTTTATGTACATATGTATAAAAGCTCCTCTCTGACATTAAATAAAATAACACATTATTGTGTAGAAATATTTTTATTTAAACATTTACGCAAATGTAAATATTTTTTAGAATTCTATTAACTTGAATGTAAGGAGACATATGTCCGTTTGTTTAAATAATGGGTTAATATCCATAAAAGGTCAAACCTTACCAATGACTTTGACCTTGACATATGTTGTCAAGGTCATCATCCTGAGTGACCTTCAATAGGTTTTAGCCGGCGGTCGTTATTTATTAAAAAATTATTAATGAAAAAAGTTTGAGAAATATAGCAGTTAGGCTGTTCTTCCGTACTTTCTAAATCTGAATCAGTGAATAGTCACTGATATTAGTGTAAAGTATGCCACTTTTCATGAATCAGTGGCATACTTTACACTGTCATCAGTATATAACTATTCACTGATTCAGATTTAGAGAGAAAACGTTCATGCTCCGATTTAGGTCAAACTTTGTAAATAGGTTCCTTTTACATAAAAAAGACATACACCAAAAGGATTTTTAGCGACTCAAAAGTTAAGTAATTTTTTTAACATTTTTAACCTACTGCCTCCATGCATACATTTTCCACGCAAGACGAGTTGCTACATGAGTTTACAACTTTCTACGCGTGGAAAGTCCACGCATGTACTTTGCAAGGCACAATATGTATCTAGTTTAACGGTAGTAGAGCCCCCGCAGGAGGGTGGAATCTACTGCCTCCACGCACACACTTTCCACGCGAGACGAGTTGCTACATGGATTTACAACTTTTCACGCGTAGACCCTTATAAGAAAGTACACTCAATTTGATGGTTAACACCCAAATTTGAGTGTTAACACTAAACTTACGCTTAAATTTGAAAGTTAACACTCAAATTTGGGCAAAGTTTAGTGTTTGTCATCAAAGTTAAGTGTCAACACTTAAATTTAGGTGTAGATTGAGTGTTGACTATTAAGGTTTAGGTAAGTTGTGGGTTCAATCCTCAATGATGAGTGTATATTGGGAGTTTATTCTCAATGATAAGTGTAAGTTGGGGATTAAGCCTCAATGTTTAGTGTAGGTTGAAGATTGATCCTCATCGTTGAATAATATGTTGGTTTGATATTAGCAGGGTATTAACCTTTAGTGTCCGTCTACAATAGATGTTTTAAGCCCTAAGCCCTAAGAACTTAACCAATCACAGTCAATTATTCTTCTCAAATTCAACTGTGATTGAACAATTTGTAGACGGGCACTTAATGTTCTATGTCGATTTAATCAGTGTCGCCATGATCACTTTATCGTTGGGTGTCGTTTAAATGTTATTGTGTTAATCTTCGTTAAGTGTCAATTGACGGCTTGGTTTATTGGAAAAGTGTTTTAGATAAAAGTTGAAAAATTCGAAGGAGGCCAATAGATGATCTTATTGGATTTTGGATCCAGGGGCCCGATTCTCTAACAAGAAACGTATGCGCAAACTCTGCTCTAACAGAAAGGCTGCAAATTGATTTGTTATCGCACGGTTTTTAGCCAATAAGCTTGCAGCTTTTCTGTTAGAGCAGAGTTTACGCATACGTTTGTCGTTAGAGAATCGGGCCCCAGAGCCTGTATTGAATCCAATAGGGCTTAAGTCAAATTTTTTAAATAAAAACCCTTATTTTTTATTGTACCATTTTTTTTTATTAACTAATTTGGACAACTTTTATTTGCCTAATTTTTTTTTAGATATTCAAGAAAAACTTGGTAATTTTTTCAATATTTAGTTTGTGATATCTTGATGATTGTTTGCCAGAGAAAAAGTGGTATGGTCCTGTGCCTTCAGAAATAACATATCCTCGGGGCAAGTGGGAATTTAGCAATCGCAGTCGCAGGTCGCCGGCGTCGCACACTTCCCCGACGTCGTCTCGGATGTTTGCCGATGGTACGCCACGTAAACTTTTTCACTTCTTCTTCCGTAGTGTCCGTTCCCTCTGTGTCGTCCCACCACATATGCAGTCGATAGTCCCTGAGTATGGTCGGGTGCTCGTTGATGTGCTCCACCGCGAGCTTCACCGCGGGCATGACGCCGCGGCCGATGTGACCCTCCGGCACGTGATTGCCGTACGGGAAGAAGCCGGCGATGTAGACGTCGCGCTTCTTGCTGCCGCCGAGGTTGATCGGCTTCTGCCCGGCGCACTCGCCCCGGGAAACGCAATGATCACATCCGTGAGCCACCCCGCACTTCGCCCTTAAGGGCGTGTCGCGATTCCTAATTTGTGACGGATGAGTGTCACCACGCTTATCAACCACCCCTACTTCCGGGGTTGCTTGCGCAGCGGACGAGCAGTTATCCCCGACCACTCGCCCGTCCCCCGGGCGAGCAGGGGAAAAGCCATAAACTCCTCCCTTCCCTCGGGCCTTTTTAAGGGGCAGGCGAGATCCGTGTCCCCGAGGTAAGGCCTAAGCCCCCCCGAGAATTCACGGCCCCCTGCCCGCGCAGACCGAGGGGAGCGCTTGTGGCAGGGATTCCTTGGGAATCCCACCCGAGCCCTCGTCGGCCCGCCTCCTCCCTGTCCACCGACCTGCTCGGCACCAAATATGGCGGCAAGGGGGCGGATCCCCTTCTCCCCCCGCAGGGGGAAAAGGAGTCCGGTCGTTTCCCTCGGACCGCTCTCAGGACCAGTCTCAGAACCCCATCCCGGTCCGTGTATAACAGGCCCCTGTCCCTGCAATAGTCCCGGATGATCATAATTAAATAGGCGGGGACCCCAAACCTAGCCAAGGCCTCCCCTATAATCGGCCAGGGGAGAGAGTTGAACGCGTTTATCACGTCAAAGGAGACGCCGAGGACAACTTTTCCCCCTCTATCTCGGCCTCCGTCCGGGAGAGGACGCGCTTGATCGCGTCGATGGTCGACCTTCCGGTACGGAAGCCGAATTGATCATCCAAGATCCCTCCTTCTGCCCTTTGGAACAGGTGCTGGACGAAGCGTTCGGCTGTGATTCTCTCAAAAATCTTGCCGTCCTCGTCCTCGACCTCGGAACCCCACAGCGAGGACTTCGCGTTGAAGTCCCCCGCGACCAACACCCGGCCGGACGAGCATCCTCAGACACAGTCGTTTAGTTCTACTAAGAATTGCTTGTACTCGGCACGGGTCTATCTTGGTGGGGCGTATACACCGATGACGGAGATGGGCCCACAGTCCACCCGCACGTAACCCTCCCTGGTTCCTTTTGGGACGCACGGGGGGGACGTCGGCAGCGTCCTTTACGTTTTCGCGACGGAGTCCCTCCGGTCCCCCGCCCAACATGGGTGGTTTCTCGGAACACGGTAAGGCTTCGCCGCGATCCCCAATCCACCCGCGCTCCGCCATTGTTTGGCAGAACAGGTCCTGCGCTGCGCGGGCGTGGTTGAGATTGGCTTGGAGGACTTGTAGGGTCATTACAAATACCCTATCAAGTCCTCCTCTGTCTCCCTCTCTTTCTGTGAGTCAGCGCTGTTCGCGGAATTCTCCTCCGTGTCTTTTTGTGAATCAACGTCAGAGTCCGTCGGCTCCTCCACCACCTCCATTCCTGACGAAGGAACCTCCTCCGTTTCCTCGCTCGTTTCCGCCGCGTGTGGTGACAACGTGGTGAGAAAGTCTTCGTTTCCCCGCGCGTTCCTGCTACCGGTGATGGGGGAATCTCCGTTATCCCCTTCAAACCCGTCTCAAGTGGTGGAAAGATCTCCACTTCCATCTTATCCGTCGATCCACCATTTTGCAGAGTTAACAGTTTTTCCCCGGCAGGTTTCCGGGGAGCCCGCGTTCTCTTTTCTTTCGGGGGGGGGAGGGGCATGTTCCCGGCCACCAGCCTGCCTTCGTGGGTTACCTTGAACCCGGTAACTCCCAGGTTGCTCGCGATCTTTGTCTTTGGCTTAGGCACCGGTTTGGCCGTGGATTTCTACTCCTCTTTTTCCTTGTCCACAGCTCCCTTTCCTTTTCCTCTGCGGCTACCTGCGCATAAAATCCCGCCGATCCGATGATCGTGGGGCATTCCTTTGCTTTCGCAAATTGCGCATTTTATCGGTGCCTCGCACATCCTCGCCGCGTGGCCCGTTTCTCCGCATTTATAACAGGCCCCCGTCTTGTCCGCTTCATTGCGGCACGTCGCCCGGGTGTGGCCCAGTTCCAGGCATCTATAACACTGGAGTGTCTCTTCTCCCATCGCAACCTTTGCGTTAGACCACTCCAGTGCCAGCCTTCCGTCCCTCGACAGGGAGTTGGCCGCCGCAAACGGGCATCTCGCCACCACGGTGCACAGCCCGTTTTCCATGGGGCCGACTGCGACTCCCGCTACGTGCGTCTTCCCCCCCCCCCTTGGTAGCAAGGGTTTCCCTTGTTTCGTCCTCACCCACCGAGTTCTCGAACCCGCTAAAGCGTAGGTCCGCTGTCATTGTTGGGCGACCTATCCTTACCCCTTTTTTGTCTGCCAGGACTTCCGCCATTTTGGCCGCCAGAGCGTCAGCCTTTTTAACACTGCCCTGGCCTGAGATCTCCAGGCTTAGGGCTCCCGTGGCGGTCCTCCTAACGTTAGGGGTCTTTTCTATTCCGACCTCCTTGAGTTTTATTCTCCCCCTAACGATGCCCATGTACTCACCATAGTGATTTTCTGGGCACGTTAGGACAACCGCGGTTGTCCTGGGGACTCTCCTTCTTGCTTTCTTTCTCTCCTTCTGGGAGGGCGGCGACAACGAACCTCCGCTCTTGGGTTTCTTTCCCGGTTCGGGCTCTGGCTGTTTTTTGCTGGTGCCCTTCCCGGCACCCCCTTCTTTCTGCCAACGACCTGTGCCCACGTTCCTTTCGCGGATCCGGCGCTGGTCTCTGCTTCTTCCCTCCTTAGTATACCCCCCCTGTGCTCGGCTTTACGTCCAAACAGCAGGACGACATGCTGCGGATCCTGGCGGGCATCCTACATCTAGGTAACGTAAATATAAGCAGTTGCGTGAGCAAGGACGCGAAGGACGCCGAGGTGGATACCGAGTCCAGCTACATTTCGCCGTCGGACCGGCATCTACTCATTCTTTCCGAGCTGCTGGGCGTCGAGGTGAACGCGATGCGCAAGTGGCTGTGCCATCGGAAGATCGTCTCGACACGAGAGGTCTTTCTGAAGCCTATGACCGTGGAGCAGGCGAACGGGGCGCGGGACGCCCTGACCAAGCATATCTATGCCGAGCTCTTCAACTGGATCGTGACCAACATCAACAGCTCACTGCAGTCACCCAGTCAGCCGCACTGTTTCATCGGCGTACTGGACATTTACGGCTTCGAAACGTTTTAGAGAAACTCGTTTGAACAGTTCTGCATCAACTAAGCGAACGAGAAGCTGCAACCGCAGTTTAATCAGCACGTCTTCAAGCTGTCCTGAGGACTCGCGACTCGCTCGCGGTCCATGTGGGAACCGGGGCGGGGGAAGCTTTCTGCCTCAGTACCTGCGGCTGTCCTTCTGTCACGGCCGATGTGGGAACGGGGGCGGATTTTTGCCCTGGTACCTGCGACCGCGCTATGTTTGCGGTCGACGTGGGAACGGGCTTATCCGCCTTGGACCTAGTTGTAGGACCCTTCTTCTTCTTTCCCTTAACCTTTTCCACTTTCCCTGCCGCTGCCATGGGCATCCCGCTTGACTGTTCGGAAGGCGCTTTTTCTCCTGCTTCTTTTCCCATCTTCCTGGAGCTGAGGTTGTTTATTAACAACTCCTTTAGCTTCCGGATCTCCCCCCTTACTTCATCCCTGAATGTTGCGAAGCGTTCCTCCACCCCTGGCTCATCTTCCTACTGGATGACGCCGGGTTTATGGCCCTCGTTGCGGGTATCTTCGGTTCTATAACCTTCTTTTTACCCTGCACCGAAGGTCTGAGTATGGGTGGCAAGCCTTCCTCCACCAGACCCCGGAGGACCCTGTCCCTCGAGCTTCCTTCCGACCCTGGTTCTTCTGGTCTTACCTCCGGCTCCACCTCCATGTCGCCAGCAGGTATCGTCCTATCCTCCGTCCAACGGTGGGTCTCCTTGTCCGAAAAGGATGCTGGCAGGACTATCTTCCTCTTTTTTGCCGTTCTTCCTTCCGTTCTTAGTGGAGAGCCGTTCCCGTTTTCTCTGCACCCTGCTCGTTTCCGCTGCCGCTCCATCTCACTCCTCAGCTTCTGCAACTCCTTCTGTTGCTGAGCCCTTGCTTCATGGAGGGCCGCGAGTTTCCTCTCTTGTGATGCGAGTTTCTCCCGCATTTTTTGCATTTCGGCGTCCCTCCTGTAGCCCAACGCCGGATCCTCGTACCTTTGGGTGAGCAACCTTATCGCGGCCGAGATCGTAGCTGCCGACTTATTAAGCTTGCCCCTGTACACACCATTTAGCGAGCCGGACTTCTCCGACACTATGTCCAGGTCATTTACGGCCTCTATTATAGTAGCGGAGAGGGAGGTTGCCGAAAGGTTACCGAGTTCCTTTCTAACTCTCATCTTCTCTTCCTTTCTGTTTCTAGAAAGGTTTGCCTTTATGAGCCCGTCCCTCAAATCCTTCATTTCTCGGGCACGATCTATTACCTGCTTTTGCGCTTTCTGCAGCAGCTTCAGGTAATAGTCCCCGGTAGTTGCCGTTCGGCCTCTACCTCCCTCCTTTCTCACTCTTATAGAGGGGCAATCCTCCTCTCCGATCAACTCGGTCAGAGTATCTTGGGTCTCCCTCAAGATATTTCTGGCTTTCGCCGCCACCCTTTTAGGAAGCTCCGCGCGCTCGTTCTTGTCCTGGATATTCTCCACTTCCGTAGCCTTGTCGCTTGTCTCATCCTCTTTCGAATGGACGTCCTCGTACGAGTCCACCGAGCCCGCGCCTGAGCGCGTACTCTCTTCGATCCTGCGCATCGGCGATAGCGGTGATCTCGGTCTCTTACGAGTGTCCGACTCCAAGTCAGACAGAGGCTGAGTGTGCCTTTTCCTGGTGCCTTTTCTTCCCCCCACGCTTCTCGTGGGGATTTTGCTCCTCATCCTGGAGCCGCTCGCAGCAGCCCTGGCCGTTCTGTCACGGTCGCTGCTGCTACTGCTGCTCTCCTCCTCTCTCCTCCCTAAGCTCGTCTTGTTCCGCGAGGGATCGGCCGAGATGTCTCGATCCCGATCCTCCGTACTCCCTAAGCTCGTTGGGTTTTTTAAGGTTGCTATGAAATCAGTTCTTCTTAGACCCTCCGCGGCTCCACCTGCCAGGGCGTGCTCTCACC
Organism: Temnothorax curvispinosus; assembly: GCF_003070985.1. Taxonomy (NCBI): domain Eukaryota; kingdom Metazoa; phylum Arthropoda; class Insecta; order Hymenoptera; family Formicidae; genus Temnothorax; species Temnothorax curvispinosus. The sequence goes on from NW_020214254.1 coordinate 29,736, forward strand.
GACTGGTCCCCGAGGGGGCCGGTCGGGCCCCGAGTTCTCCCGGAGGACAGGCTACACCTTAGCTCCGGGAATACGCATCCGGGGCAGGTCCCTTGATATGCCCTTACTCCCCCGCGGACGAGGCCCATCAAAGAGCCATTGCGCCGCGGGCTTTTCAGGATCCCCTGCCTCCGACAGCAGGGGCACCGCGGAGGGCGCCGCCACGAACGTTTAAGGACAAGGAGGCCACAACCCCTCCCGCTCGGGTGACCAGCATGAAGTCCCGAGTCGCCGGCCGAGATGACCTCCGCACCGACGACCCCGTGCCGCTTGTTGACAGACTTAGGGTAGAGGAAACACCCCACCATACACCTTCCGCGCGCTAAACAGAGCGGGAGATCCGGCCGAGCAAGCTCGATTCCAGTCCCCCGCCCCACCGCCCGCGAGAGGCCAGGGCACAGGGTGCCCCCCAAGTGGTCGTCTGCTAACGAGTCTCTACACTCGCCGTCGGCCCTTACGTCCGACGGCTAGACCCGCCGCGCCGGCCCTAACTTCGGAAGATGTCCGAGCGGGCCGCTCCCTGGATGGGTCTTCCACCCAGGTCGCCCCGGCTCCGACCTCGAAATACGTTCGAGCGGCCCGGGACGACCCTCCACACCGGCGGCACCGTGGGTCCACGACCCTGGTGTGCAAGCCGCCGATGTAGGCCTCTCCTCCAGTTGCACCACGTACCGGGGCAGCCCAAAAGAGGGTTGACTACCTCGCCTCCTACCGGAGCACCGGCATCAGGGAGACATTGAGGTGGCCCTTCCCGGCCCCTCGGCGAGACGGCATTCCTACCTGCCTCGGGAACGGAGAGAAAACCCTCTCTCTCCCAAAACCCCCGTGGGTCCCCTCCCCCCATCCTGCCAGAGCACCGGCGTGCAATGAGTGAGAGGAGAGAGACCATATCCCCCTTAACTCGGTCCAAATCCCCCAGCCTGCCAGAGCACCGTAGTTTTTTCTCGAGGTGTCCTTCCTCTAGGCCGGCGGGAGGAGTAAACTTCTCCCTAACGGTCCCGGCCGACCGGGCGTTTGCACTCAGGGTCGCCTTCCCCTGCCGGCTGTTAGAGGCTGGTTCGCCGAAGCTAGCCAGTCTCCTAAGCAGGGCAGCCGGACTCCCTGTTTTTTGTCAGGGTTTTCCTTCCCTTAGGACGGTTGGGTAACGGAGATGGCTCGCGCCATCTCGTCCCTCACGGTCCTGCCCGACCGGACAGTTATTTATAGAGATAGTCTGCCTCACGAGTCCCTGAAGGGACTTCCCGGCCTCCGCCAGTCCGAAGACCGGCGAAGGTTACGGTCTGGTGTGCTCGGGTACCTCGGGTTCGCAAAACCCGTAGTGGGAAAGGTTCCTAGGAGTCCCTGAGGGTCCCCGGTAATTTCCTTCACCTTCTGAGGAGGACCGAATTTTTACCAAACGTATATGAAATAGGGGTAGAATTTTCCGGGTAGTGCTATAGGGTGTATAGTTCCAATTTTCTGGAAACCGGTTTTTCTAATTTCTTCAATTTTTCGGGAAATAATTGACGGAATCTCAAAGAATTGTATATAAAACAGGGGTAGAATTTTCCGGGAAACGCTATAAAGTATATAATTTTTCGTTACCAATCTTTTTGGAAACCGGTATTAGAAGTTTGACAAATTTTTCGGGAAATAATTAATCAAATTTTAAAAAATTGTATATAAAATAGGGTTAGAATTTCCCGGGGAGTGCTATAAACTGTATAATTTTTCGTTACCAATCTTTTTGGAAATCGGTTACATTCCAATTTTTTAGGAAATAATTGAGTGAATCTCAAAGAATTGTATACGACGGAATTAAACTTCAGTAAATAAAAAAGTAACATTTTTCAATTTATAGCATTTTAGAGAGAAGGAGAGAGAGAGAGAGAGAGAGAGAGACTATTTGCGTGTCTTATTACACATGTCCTCCGGGGCGAAGCCCGGGTAACCAGCTAGTATATATATATATATATATATATATATATATATATATATATATGGGGCAAAATTTGTCAACCGGGCCACCGGCCTGCCCATAATTGTTTTCATCGCAGAAAAACTACTTTGCGCCTAGAGGTAGCTATGAGTAAAAGCTATCGAAAGCCGTGTGCAACTTTGCAGAATCCAATGTGGCGGTACCAAAATGGCGACCAAAACATCTAAAATCCATTAACGGCTTCAATGAAACTATTAGAAAACGAAAAAAATCGTGATTAAAACAGCTCTAAAATGACCTGTGTTAGAGTTGATAGTAGGTTGACCACGAATCAGTAGCTGGGTGATCAAAATTTGGGATGGTAATCCAATATGGTGGCCAGAAACTGCATTTACGCACCGCAAACTACTGACAATTGACCGGATCCACTTGAAAATGGTTGTGCGGGTGGTTCATGGACTGTATATGACAAATCCGATCCCAAAGAAGCAAAATCCAAAATGGCGATGATCGAAATCCAGGATGGTGATCCAATATGTTGCACACGGTTTTCGATAGCTCTTACTCATAGCTACCTCTAGGCGCAAGGTAGTTTTTCTGCGATGAAAACAATTATGGGCAGGCCGGTGGCCCGGTTGACAAATTTTGCCCCATATATATGCCATACGCCTTTTGAAAGCTCTTTTCAAGACAAACATTTTCCGCCTTTAGTCATTAAAATCCGTCCATACCAATTTTGGACAGAT
>NW_020214255.1:0-2355 GCF_003070985.1 Temnothorax curvispinosus
CGGTAATCAGCTTCGCGTTAATCAACATAGCATTGTATGGATGAGTACGCTCCACATTTATATCGACAGGATAAATTCCGTATAGAGATCGCGCTTTTTGGAATCACAGCAGAATTCGCGATGAATACTTTAATAAATACGAAAATTGTACTAAATCTGTGAGAAATACGCATTTTGAAAGTTGGAATAAAGTAAGCAGACTAAATTATTAGAGATGCTTTGAAGATTCCTTCGAAAATCTTAAATGAGATTATCGTCATAAAAAGAGGAATTTGCTTTTTAAATACTTAAACGACATTCTAATACGTAAATTTATAAATGCAGGTAGCATTTATTTCTTAATTTAATAGTTTTTAAATAAAAAGTGCTTCAAATGACCAATTAAAATATCCGAAACTCATATTTATTTTAAATGATATTTGTACATTCGCGTTTACATGCGTATAATATAATGGATTTTATTTATGTTGCTTCAAGAATTCCGTTATACAGGACATACACCGTTGGAAAATCTTCGACGGACAATAATATGATACAGCTTCGTTTGGCTACGGTTACTCTGACTAATTATAAGAATGTTCAATACTATGGTATTATCAAAATTGGAACTCCACCGCAGATGTTTAGAATACTTTTCGACACTGGTTCCTCAGATCTCTAGGTGCCTATATCCACCAACTGCATCCTGCTTAGCCAACCTGCTTGCTGTAAGTATATCATAATATCGCCATCTCTTCGATATTCTATTATTTATACATGTACATTTATATTAAAAAATATTATTGCTCAAGTATAAAAATAATCTTAATTATTTTTTTCTCGTTTAATGATTGATATCAAGTAAAAATATAAAAATAATGCTGTTGATTTGTGTCTTTTCCATTTACATTTTAAGTTATAAAATCTTTAATGCAACTGTTTCAAAAGTGAAATGTGGTAAAGTAAATATTGTGTAGCTAAGGTCCACAATTATATACTCTTTTACTTATATTATTTATCATTTACTTTAAAAATACAAATAACCTTTCATACAGCTCACGTGTTAAACCAAAAGATATAAACATAAATACATTTGATGGATTTAAACTACTGTTAGTTATATATTTAGATTAATAAGGGGAAATTTTTATATTTTTGGACTATCCAATATTAACTGATTTAATTATATTTATTACTTTTTGCAGTGAAACATAATAAGTATGATCATACAAAGTTCACCACATATATATCACAGAATGATCCGTTTCCGCGAGGCTCGCGTTTTCCACTGCTTCTAGCTGCGAGCACTTTCGTCCTACCGTCGGTTTGTTTGTTTTTCCACAGACATAATTTTGTTCGATGCACGTATATACGTGTATGGGATACACGCTTTCCTTGGTTGCAGTCTTGTCTGCACGAATCGCCTGTTATGCATCGCGCAATGTAGATCCAGGACGAAGTGCCTGCCGCGTGAGATCGCAAGAGCACTTGCGATTAATCATTTACATTCAGCAAATTAGGAATAAGAGACAAAGGGGAAATGTTTGCTTGCAGACTTCCTGTACCATGGACTAGAATCTAGCACGTCTATATACAGAACCCTCACGAATTTTTGAGAGAAAATCGTTTCCTGGAAGGGGAAGACCCAAGTAAGTCTATCGCCGCGTTGATTATTTAATTTCTTTAATTTCTCCCGCGATATTTCCGGATCTCTAAGCTAATCGTTCGTTTTTTATATTTAACACATTATTGATTAGCAAAATTCGACGTTAGATCTAAATTTAAAATACATAATACTTAAACTGATTATTGATTACCCAAATTACTTTAAGCCGGTAGTTAAATATATATTATCTGAACACATTTCCCAATCAATTTAGAGAAAAGGCTGTTTTACTAGATCAGGACTAGATCTTTGTTGCCTCTAAATAATATTGATAATATAATTTAATTGTGTAACACTACTGTTCTATAACTTTCGGTTGAGACTACGTTTCAAGTAACGACCGAAAGTAACGGCGCGTGGTTTGCTGGGGTGATAAATTAGATAAATTCACGCAAATAATATTATTAGGCAACCAAGATCCAATTTTGACCATAAAACGGTCTTTTTTTTAAATTAATATATTGGTATTATCATATGTTTGACATTTCCTAAATTCTAAACTAAATATGTCCTATAGCTTGCAAAATAATGAGATAAACGAAGATTCGTTTGCATTCCAGGATGTTACAGCTGGCGCGTCATACCAGCGAGGAGGCTCGTGCCCACTTCGAGCCAATCTCCGGGCCTGGCCATCCCAAGCACCAGTCAGGCAATCCCTGTGCCAATCGGGACCAGGAGCGTGACGGATCAGGAAACCTGTTCATCCCCAA
>NW_020214256.1:0-3000 GCF_003070985.1 Temnothorax curvispinosus
ATTTGAAAGTCTACGCGTCGGTACATCGATTGGAAAAAAGTATAGCGAGATGACAATAATTCAGATATGGATCGCGAGTTAACGGACGACAGCGAGTGGGACATTACGTGCGCAACATTGTGTGGATAATTGAAGAGGAATCTGTGGAGCCTCCAAAATCTGACGATGATATACAAATGGAATGTATTACAACAGATATCATCAATGGTTTGCGTGAAGAAGATCAAGGAGTGAAATTGAGGGATGTGCGACGAATATCGCCGGTACAGTTTCTTCGCGATCGCGAACTCGATATACGCGGAATAGAACCGGTCAACGCTTCGCTAGACAAAGAGTCGTTATCGATACCTCTTCTCCATATGACTGGGATTCTATCGTGAGAAAAAAAGTATATCGACGGCTGCGGGACGAGTGCGTTAGCGAGGAAGAATCACGTGTAGCTCGCTGTACTGACGTTGTGCCTATTGCTGACTATCGCTATTGGGCGTCTAAATTTTGTGAACAGCTCTATGATTGTGAAGCAACGTACATTAAGATTCACACAGGTATTGGGAAATACGTCGAATTGGTGGTGATGAACAATTCGATACGTTTGTATATGTACCCAAGGGTAAGCCCTTATCTCAATAATCCTAATCATCCCCATCTATTGATGCTTCAAAAAACCTTTGAACGTGACCGTGATGATGATAATTGGGAGCATAATGTCCCTTACTTCTTGCCTCATTATGCTATGTCTGACTACTATCGCATTCAAAGTGGCAAACGATATTGTTCAGCGTGCGATCGAATCACGTGCAAGTGCTCTATCGAAGAATGTGACGTTATTTAAAAAAGACAATATTAAAAAACAAAAACATGGAACATCTCGATAAAACGGAACGCGACCTGGTGGAAGGATCCAACCAAATCGCTACCTTGGGCGAATATCTTGCATGGGAACAGCGATGCGAGAAGTTTATTGAGCAGCTCGAAGAAGACTGTCGTTCCAAACGTCCGCGGCTTTCAGACGGCTCTCAGACTGTCGGAAACAGATCATCTTTAGTGGCAAGAATCGCGCAACTCGATGGTGCGAAGACTCTATTACAGAGACGGTTCGTACATATCGGTGGTGGTGGTGAGCACGCGGCGGGCAGTAGTAGTAGCGGTAACGAAAACGCGGAAAGACTCGTGTGGCGAGAGATTGATGCCGCGTTCGAATGGCGTGTATTGACCGGTGCAGTGATAAATATCAATTACATCGAACCGCGAAAATTTCTCGAAGATGCCGAAGTCATCGTGCTCGATCGTGTGCAAAACGTCATGCAAACACACGCAAGTGTAAAGATAAACACCGTGTTCAACGGCGAGTTTGTGACGGGTGACAAACGTGGCAATAAAAGTTTCAGCACGAGTAACTTTGAACTCTTTCGTTCGTCCGAATGGTCCGATCTGCGCGAGTGGTACAAGCTACACGTTATCGAGCCCACATTAGCGAAACTCGAGGATTTCCAGGAACGCGATAGCGGATGGGCGTTGTCGCGTATACTCAATTTGACAGTGAACGTGAACAAGTACAATCCTTTGCGCGCGGGATGTTACATCAATTTACCGGAAAAAATTAAATTGAAAAAAGCTGTGATCAACGTGCATTCTATGGACAATGCGTGCTTCGCGTGGTCAGTGGTCGCCGCGCTGTATCCTGTCAAGGATCATACATATCGGGAATCCTCGTACCCTGATTACAAAAATATATTAAATTTACAAGACATTAAGTTTCCAATGACTTTGAAAGAGATTAAAAATTTTGAAAAACACAACAATATATCCATCAATGTGTATACCATCGAGGGAGAGGAAACGCCGACCGTTCTCCCGATACGGCTTACCGACCTGAGGAGAGAAAAGCACGTAAATCTGCTGTACGTGCAGGATCCGCGAGACGACGTGGGACATTTCGCGTGGATAAAAAATCTATCCCGCCTTGTGAGCTCACAATTGAGCATGCATCGTGGTCGGAAATACTTTTGCGATCGGTGAGTACCTATACTCCTTTTAATAAAATTATAAAATATTGTATTGTTATTTAAAAATTTACAAAATTGTGTTTTTCTTTTTGCAGATGTTTACATTATTTTCATTCGAACGAGAAATTGGAAGCCCACGGTGTAGACTGCCGAGAGATAAACAACTGTGCCATCCGACTACCGAGCGAGGACGACAAGTGGCTGAGTTTCAAGAATCACAGCAGGAAGGAACGACTTCCATATGTCGTGTACGCCGACCTGGAATGTACCCTCGAGAAGACGGATGCGGATCCGACAATGTCCACGTTCAAGTCTCAACATCATCGGGTATTTAGTATAGGATATTACGTGCGGTGCTCGTACGACGACTCGTTATCCGCGTATCGATTTTGTCGCGATAAAGATTGCGTCGCGTGGTTCGCCGAGGAACTAAGACGTTTAGCACACGACGTAAAGAACATCTTGTCCGATAATATACCCATGGTGGATTTCACGCGAGACGAGTGGAAAAAGTTTAACAGCGCAACGCACTGTCACGTGTGCGAAAAACCGTTCGAGCCAGACGACGTGCGAGTACGCGATCACTGTCACTTGACCGGCAATTATCGAGGTCCCGCGCATTCTAATTGTAACTTAAATTATAAAAATTCTCACTTTATTCCCATAGTATTTTATAATTTATCGGGTTATGATTCTCATTTTATTATAAAAGAAATTGCCACCGCGTACGAAGGACATGTAGACTTACTCCCAATCACGAAGGAAAAATACATTTCGTTTACGAAGAACGTTAAAAGCATTGAAGATAAAGACAACCAAAATTGCATCAAATTAAGATTCATCGACTCGTACAAATTTCTTAGCACGAGTCTCGAAAAATTAGCATCCTTCCTCGATAAGGATAAGTTAAAAATTATACGTTCAAAATTTTCCGCGTTATCCGACCAAGATTTCGAATTATTGACGCGAAAAGGTGTCTTTCCGTACGAGTACA
>NW_020214256.1:3100-34832 GCF_003070985.1 Temnothorax curvispinosus
ACAGGCGACACCGTATCCGAGAGCGATTACGCGCACGCCGTCAACGTCTGGCAGCGGTTCTCCATTCGAACGCTCGGTGACTACAGCGATCTGTATCTAAAGATCGATGTCTTGCTGTTGGCCGATATCTTTGAAAATTTTCGCGATAGCTGCGTCGCGAGTTATGGACTTGATCCGGCATATTATTACACTTTACCGGGGTTTACGTGGGACGCTATGTTGAAGCATACGGGTATCAATTTCGAACTGCTCACGGACATTGACATGGTCATGTTCATCGAACGCGGTATTCGCGGCGGTTTGAGTCAATGTTCAAACAGATACGCGGTGGCCAATAACAGGTACATGCAATCTTATGATACATTGAAACCATCGTCGTACCTGATGTATTTCGACGTAAACAACTTGTACGGCTGGGCAATGTGCCAACCATTGCCATATGCAGATTTTCGATGGGTCGAAGACGTCTCGAATTTCGAGTTTAGCGCGATCGCTTTGGATTCGCCCAAGGGTTACATTCTCGAAGTCGATCTAGAGTATTCGCAGAATAAACACGACGCGCACGCCGACTTACCGTTCTGTCCGACGCGCGATAAACCACCCGGCAAACGGCAGGACAAACTTCTCGCCACGCTGTACGATAAGAAGCGTTATGTCATACACTACGGCAACCTACAGCAATGCACGCGCCACGGTCTTTGCATCACAAAAATTCATCGCGTATTACAATTCGCGCAATCTCCATGGCTCCGCAATTACATCGAACTTAATACAAAATTTAGAACACAGGCCAAAAACGATTTTGAGAAAAATCTGTATAAATTGATGAACAACGCGGTTTTTAGGAAAACGATGGAGAACGTTCGAAATCACGTTGATGTAAAATTATTATCAAAGTGGAAAGGTAGATACGGCGCGGAGGCACTGATCTCGAAACCAAATTTTCACAGCAGGAGCGTTTTTTCGGAAAATTTGATAGCCGTTGAACTGCGAAAACTCGAGGTTAAATTTGACAAACCTATTTACGTCGGCATGTGCATTCTCGACATATCGAAAGTCTGTTTGTACGAATTTCATCACGAGTACATGTCTCCACTGTATCGCGACAAGTGTAGAATTATGTACACCGATACGGACAGTCTGATATATCACGTAGAATGCGAGGATGTGTACATGAACATGAAACGCGATATCACTAAATTCGACACGAGCGATTACGCGATCAACAACGCGTACGGTATCCCACTCGCCAATAAAAAAATTCCGGGCTTGATGAAAGATGAAAACAACGGTGCGATTATGACCGAATTCGTCGGACTCAGGGCAAAGATGTATGCCTTGCGAGTGGACGGTAAGAAAGACTGTAAAAAAGCGAAAGGTGTTAAGAGCAACGTCGTAGCCAGGTCGATAACGTTCGACGATTACACGAGGTGTCTGCGAGACGAAATTGAAATGAAGCGACGGCAGGCTTGCATAAGGTCCGAAAAACACGAGGTGTACACCGTGTCCAAAACAAAAATCGCTCTGAGTCCGTACGACGACAAGCGATACATTATACCTAATTCGACCGATACGTTACCGTGGGGACATTATCAAATACCTTTGTAACGTGTGTATAAAATGTATAACGTATGTATTGTATAACGTATGTATAGTGTATAACGTATGTATAGTATAGTATAACGTATGAATTATATTATATGTAGTAACGTATTGTGAGTATTATATTACAGTATTGGAAAGAATATTAATTAATAAATAAATATATTGCACACATATGTGTATTTCAAACATTTACATGTATTACATATTGCATATTTTTATGTTATGAATAAAAAAAAGTTTGCACAAAATTAAATAACATTATCCTTGGATATCCATGAGTTGTGCGATCCATCGAATCCCAGCCATTTAACGTAAACCTCGTCGCCCCTCCTGCGCAGTACTTTCTCCACGAGATACACGTCCGGATAAGTCGCGCGATGCAACTTGTGTTCGTAGAACCCTCCAGAGACGGATTTTCCACGATAGTCCTCGAGTAGATAGGTTACGGGATTGGTACGCTGCACTTTAACGATCTTAAACACCTCGGTGGTCCAATTCGGCGTGTAACCCTTCTCGAAAATCGTCTTGTATTTGCTGACGCGCACCGAGTCGCCCGCTTTGAATTTTGCCGGACCCGCGATTTTTATCGCGCTGTATACGGTAGCCAAGAGTTTTTCGGCGATCGCGGGGGTAACGTCGACGGGTCGCATGCCGATGGTTCGATGCTTGCGCGCGTTGTAATCCGATACGAGTCGCGGCAAGGCGTCGACCCACTTGTAATTTCCATTGAGCGTAAACATCTTCCACATGTCGTTCTTGAGCGTGCGATTGAATCGTTCGACGACCGATGCCTTCAATACCGAATATGTGGAATAATGATTGATGCCATGTTTCTTCACGAGACGTTGCACGTCGGCGTTGTAAAATTCCTTCCCCATATCGGTTTGTAGGTTACTAGGGCACCTCCCGCTGTGTCGAATGATCTCTGCGACAGCGTTAGTTGTTTCGCTTCCGCCTTTACCCTTGAGTGGCGCAGCCCACGCGTACTTGCTCAACACATCGATGACGGTAAGTATGTAGTGGTAGCCTCCGTTGAAACGTGAGTACGGACGCATTTCGACGATGTCAGCCTGCCACTGCCACAGGTCATCGTACCCCCGCACTATGACGTGTCTTCGGGGAAAATTTCTTCTCGCCGGAGCATGCAGTTCTTCGACGAGTCGTTGCTTCTCGATATTTTTACGTCCGTCGGATTTTAGCGATGTCATGTTGTTTTTGTTGTCGTTTATAACTTCTCGTTAGCCGTTTGTCAGCCGTTTAATTCTATTCGTCGTCGTCGTCGACGTTCTCTAGCCGTTTATAGCCTTTCCTGTCTCCGCGTAGTTCGCAGCTGTTTCTAAATCGCTCGTAATCGTTTTTAAGCTGTTGTTGAACCGTTCGACAACCGTCCGACAACCGTTCTCGAACCGTTGAACAGCCGTCCGACAACCGTTCTCGAATCGTTCGTTGCTGTTCCTCGCCGTCGTTAATCAACCGTTGCTTCTCTTCACTCGTCGCCTTTCGATAATCGTTTCTGCTGTACCGTTTGTCCATTGTTGTTGTTGGTTGTCGCGTCTGATTCAACGATATTCGCACGTCGAAGCTTGTTTATCGCAGTCCGTAACGCTTGCAGATCCTTCTCGAACGCAGTCAGCTTCTCGTCTGATTCTTTTCGTTGGTTGCTCAACATTTTAAAGAATTGATCAACGTACAGTTTGTTAACCGCGTCACCGTCAGTCTCAGGTTGCGCTACGCGACAAATCTTGCGCGACTTTGCGTCAAAGTCCGTGGCAGCGCGGCACAGAGCGTTATTGCGCACGAAATTTCTCATTAATCCGCTCCACCGATGGTACGAAATGGCATTCGTCGCGTCTCCGCTGTGTTCGAACAATCCAAATTTGTTGATCGGCATTTCGACGCTGATTGAACGGATCGTCGTCGCATGGTTTAATTTATAATAAGCCCGGCTTCGCGAAGTTCCTTGATGATTGACATGATCTCGTTGTCGTGGGCATTGTTGCCGGCGTGGCGCGAAGCGTCGAGCAATCGCAGACGATCCACCAGCTCGTTGGGGTCGTCCCAATGCACGTAGTCAATCTTATTGTCGGTTAGCGTCATCGCGCAAGGCATGGATAACCCCTTTCCGGATTTTTTCTTCTTGGATTCGGTCGACATCAACGGTGCGATTACCTGTGTATACTTGTATCCCACGTTGCCCTTTAGTCGCTTGTTAGGATCGTGTTGGAATTTATGAGCACTCGTTGCCAACAGTATGCTCTTGTACTTTTGCATATCGTCTTCCGTGTAGATATCGTCGTCAAGTATTCTCTTGAAGATCAACTCGTAAATACCGGGTGTGCCGGCGTATCGTACGCCGTCGATATAAATGTTATCCGCTTTGTCCACGTCAAAACGTTTATTACCGAGCATCAATTCATTATTGCCGAGATAAACGCCGTACGCTATGTCAATCGTTGGATAGGCGCCCAAAACCTCTGCGATGTAAATTCGGCTCAGTGCACCCAAATGATCTTCCAACGATTCTATAAACCATTGTCGACCCTCCGACGTTTTCAACCGTTTATGAACGGTTTTCCTGATCGAGTCGTCCGTGGTTTCGAAAACATTCGCGGTTTCAAGAAATTCGGGACTTGTACGTTGCACGGTTTGCGTCGGTGTAGAGGTTATCGGTGTAGAGGTTATCGGTAGTACTGTCGATTGATTAGATTTACGCGGTGTCAATGAAAGATCCGACCAGGAGTCTAATCGTTTCTTCTTTCTCTTCGGTGTAGCATCCTCCTCCTCCTGCCCGCGCTGTTGAACGGATAGCGGTTCGATTTTCGCGTCAGCGTCGCTCTCCGTCGGCTCTTCTTTTTTCACCGCGATCAAGCTCGAGTTGTCAACGATCTTTTTCAACGGCCCGATGAGAGGTTTAAAGTGCGTGTCCAACTCAATGTCCTTCTCGATCTTACCGGTCTTCAAAGCGCGAAGTTTTTTGCGAATCGAATCACTCGTCTTCGCAATCTCTTTTACGACCTTCTCGCGTTCGCTAATATTCTCGCTCCCGTCGATCGCGGCCATCGCGGAAAAAAGCAGAGTGTCGATCTCTCTCTCTCTCTGTAACGCTAACGTTTCACTTCCGACGAGGTATCGGCAACGACTGATCGCTTCTGCGGTATCGCGAACACGTTAAATCCTTTTCTGTATTGACCGTTCGAAAGCGCGCTGTCCTTGTCTATCACTACGAATCCGTACTTTTGTTGCCAACAATCGTGGCACAACGAACAAAATTCGTCGTATGGCATGTCGGTATTTACGTGATCGTTGTAGACGTGTTTCAAATTGGTACCATCCTGTTTGAACAGGATCAGCAGATTCGCGTTGTCGCGTATCAGATGTTTAGGTATTCTCGCGTACGTCTGACAGAGATAGAAGGAGTCGACGCTCGAGTGCCTGCCCATTGAGAAATACTCTCTCACCGCGTCTTGCTTATCGCACGCCACGTCATCGAAGACGAAGATCGAGTTTGGACGCGCGTCGCTCGGTGGAATGACGTCACTGTTATTGGAGAACGTAAAGTAGCCAATTTCGTCGATCGATGTCAACAAATTCTCCAAATATCGATATTTCGGCTGTTGCAACGATTTCGAGTATACGTACACGTTTTCGAAACGTACGCCGTGCGGACTTTCCAGCAAGCTTATCAAGACGTTGGTTTTACCGCAATTCGAGGGTCCGCAAATGATCGCGCGTATAGTAGTCGGTAACATCGTACCGTGCTTGCGTTTCTCCACGTTGCCCCCCATCGACCGTAATCTGTCGTCGCAATTGGTCACGCAAATCGCCAACGGTTGTCGCACGAATCTCATTTCTTTCCACACTGCCGACTCTCTGGCTGACTCGAACGCCTATTTATAGGCGAGCGGAACCGCGAATCGCTCAGTAGCAAAGATGTTCGTCGTACTGTCGAGACCTTCCGATATTCGCGGTTTGAGCGCCGAACAGCTGCAATTTGTGCCGAAAGCCGTTCTGTTGCAAACGTGCGGCAATCACGTCCACTACGTGTGGGACAAGCTTCCGGAACATATAAAGGCGGATTTGGAGGTTCAAGAATATCGTCGCTGTTACGAACATTACAATCAACCGTGGCAGCGAACGCACATCGACGGTCCCGCGCCAATGATACAGGATTGCGGCGAATGTCAACGAAAAAAAATGGTGAAGGCCTGTTAAATCGCGCGATAAACGCACTTCCGTTCGAATTACACATTCCCAGCTATCAATTTTGCGGTCCGGGAACTCGTTTACAAGAACGATTGGCGAGAGGCGATCAAGGTATTAATCCATTGGACGCGGCGTGTCGCGAGCACGACATAGCCTATTCGCGTAACCGCGATCTCACCGAGAGACACGCGGCGGACGAGATACTCGCTGCGGAAGCGCGAAAACGCATTACCGCGAGAGATTCGACTCTCGGGGAGAGAGCTGCCGCTACAGCCGTCTGAGCGACCATGAAGGCTAAGACGAAGCTCGGAATGGGCTTGAAAACGAAAAAATCGAAAACGGTGAAGAAAAAAAAGCTAACGAATAAACGGATACTTCCGACAGCGAAACGAGGCGGTGTATTGCCGATTCTACCGTTGTTGGGAGTTCTCGGTTCTCTGGCCGGCGGAGCGGCAGGAGTCGTAAAGGCCGTGAACGATAACAAAGCCGCGCGGCGTCAGCTGGAAGAGATGCAACGTCACAATCGCGCCGTGGAAGGTCGCGGACTTTATCTCGCTCCGTACAAATATGGACGAGGGCTGTATCTCGGCCCGCACAAACGCGGGCGAGGAGTAGCGTTGAAAATAAAAAAAAAAACGTCAAAAAGACGTTAAATATGCCCGCGGGTATTACGACTAACGTACAATTAAATCGACTGGCAAGGCGTATGCGCGTACCGTTCTTCAGAGGTGTCTTCATGCGTGATTCGTTACCGATCGGCGGTGTACGTCGAAACGAGAGCGGTATCGTGAATTTGGACGATGCAGCGGGTCCCGGTACTCATTGGGTAGCGTACGCGAAGAGGGAAGATCGAGTCGTATATTTCGACAGTTTCGGCAATCTTTGACCGCCGAAAGAATTGGTGCGGTATTTTGGGCCGAGCGTGACGAAGATCGAGTACAATTGCACGTCTTATCAGCGATACGATCAGAACATCTGTGGACAATTGTGCCTGCGATTTCTCCGGACGATCGACGCTAATTTAAAGCCCGACGGTGCGCCGTGGTGACTCAGTGTTCGTTAACGGTTTTCGCCGACATGTCTATAACGTTCACGCTGACGGGGAAGAGCAGCATCCTCGCGGAGCACTATTTTCCCGCTGTGGATCTGAGCGACGGTGACTTCGAGCTCGGTCTAACGTGTTTTGAGACTTATCACACGATTCCGAACGTGAATTCTTCGAACAATAAATTTTATTTCGACGAGGATGACACGGAAATTACGATTCCCGAGGGATCGTACGAGATACGAGCCATACATGAGTTTTTGAAACGCGAAATTTCACGAAAACGCCCGCGACGCGTAAATCGTTCCAACGATGATCGTACGTCGGTCGCGAATATCGCGCGAAAGGCGACCGCTCGCGCGAACGGCTACGAAGACGAGGCCGCGGAGTACCCGATAGTGCTCCGCGCAAATTACAATACGATGAAGAGCGAGATCAAGTGCGCTTTCAGAGTGAACTTTAACAAACCGAACAACGTTGGATCGCTGCTGGGATTCTCGTCGAAGCGTATATTGCAGCCGAGACAGTGGCACGAATCGGACGCGTCGATTAATATTATCAACGTAAACATTATCCGCGTGGAGTGCAACGTGACCGCGGGTGCGTACAGCAACGGCAAACGTGTTCACACGATACACGAATTTTCACCGAGCGTACCACCGGGATATAAGATATTGGAAACGCCGGCGCAGATCATTTACCTGCCGATCATCGCGCGAAGCGTTACGGATCTAACGATACGCGTCACGGATCAAGACGGACGATTGCTCGATTTTCGAGGAGAAGTGATCACCGTCAGATTGCACGTACGACGACTACAGCGATAACGCGCGACGTGTGACATGCTCGTGTTGAACGACTCGGAGCGTGCGACGGATAAGAATATCTTTACGACTGCGACGATCGACGATATCATCAAATCGACATTCGGTAGCGTTAAAACAGCGACGAAAACAGAGACGAGAAAGAAGCTCAACGCATCGAACGTTAAATTTTTACAATCTCTGGGATTCGCGGTACGAAACATCTGAACGATGACTGAAATTCTTAACATCGGAGGCGAGCCGGTCTTTGATGATCGCATCGTCAAGATCGAGACTCACACGTACAACCCGTACGCCAACACAACGTTCGAGTATAGCGACGAGATACGAATACCTATACAACAGCAGGATCTGTATACGTTGCCGTGCGAAAGTTTTCTCTACGTCGAAGGAACATTGACGGTGACCAGAGCAGCCGGCCAAGCCGATAACGTGGTATTGGGGAATAATTGCGTCGCGTTCATGTTCGATGAAATTCGATACGAGCTCGACGGTGTGGAGATTGATCACTGCAGAAACGTAGGAATAACCAGCACGCTCAAGAACTACGTTACGGTATCGTCCGACAGAAGCGTGATCCTGCGAAACGCGGGCTGGGAACCGCATAATAACGCGAACGGATACTTCAATTTCTGCGTACCGCTCAACCTGTTACTGGGATTTTGCGAGGATTACAAACGCGTGGTGATCAATGCTCGTCACGAATTAATCTTGATACGATTGCGCACCGACAACAATTGTCTGTTGGGAAGTCTCGCGTTGGAGCCTACTGTCAAACTACTCAAGATACAGTGGCGAATGCCTCACGTGGTATTGAGCGAGGTCAACAAGCTGTCGATGCTGCGCGCTTTGGAAAACGGACGATATCTAAGTATGGGTTTCCGTTCGTGGGATCTGTACGAGTATCCCCTGTTGCAGAACACGACCAAGCACTCGTGGGCCATTAAGACCGCGACTCAGCTCGAGAAACTGCGATACGTCGTCTTCGCTCTGCAAACGGGTCGGAAGAACGTCATGTCCGCGGACACGAGCCGATTCGACGACTGCAAACTGACCAACGTGAAACTCTACCTAAACTCGGAAGTCTATCCGTACGACGATTTGAATTTGGATTTTGGTAAACACAAATGGGCGATTCTGTACGATATGTACGCGCGTTTCTGCAAGGGCCATTACGGATACGAATATCTCGAGCCGAGTCTCACCGTTTCAACTTTTCTACGTAACGGCCCGTTCGTGATCATCGATTGCTCTCGACAAAACGAATCCGTCAAAAACGCCACCGTGGATGTCAGACTAGAATTCGATTGCATGGAGAACGTACCGCCGAATACCTCCGCGTACTGTCTCATCATACACGATCGCGTGATCGAGTACAATCCGTTGACCAACGTAGTGCGCAAAATAGTCTGAGTGTTCGCGGCAACGTCGACGAAAATTTTTTCTCTCTTTAACTCCCGATACAAATTTATGAGAGGGGAAAAAGAGGGGAGCAGGATATAAAAATCAGAGTGTCGCGAAACGCGTGTCATTCCTCTCGATTCACGCATCGAAGAAAGAGAGATATTTCTTCATGTTTGCACCAACGTTCGTCGACCTGCAAGGTTTCGTCGTCGGGATGAAGTTTGTCGTGAAGGAGGTGGCGGTACTGAGAAACGGGGCCGTTCTGGCGCATTACATCTTTACATGCCCCATGCCGTGGAATCTCCTCACAAAATCCGACAAATCGTGCTTCCTGGTTGATTCACAATCACCATGGATTACGATGGGAAGACGGAAACGTGTCGTACAGCAAGGTGAAGCGTTTAATTACATCAGCGGTGCTCGGTGAGGAAGAGGACAACGACGACGACGACGACGAGATGCCGACTCTCGTGTACGTCAAGGGATGCCAGAAACGAGAATGGCTGGTAGATCTGCTTGAGAGTAAAGCGAGAAAAAACCTAAACATCGAGACTCTGGATGCGGATTACGAAGATATCGAATCTTTAAATAATCTAGATGTTACCAATACTGTGCGATGTGGAAAACACATTAAAAATTGCGCATTGCAAAATGTATTAAAAATATTTAACTGGTGGTCGCGACGCCAGAGAGAATTGTCATCTTTTTAAAAAATAAATTTTATACGTATGTGTAAATTTTTCAATGTTTTATTTCTTTTCCCTTTAGTCGATAGTGTACAAAATTAAAGAATAAGTAGGTATACGTGACGAATTCTAACTCGAGAGCTTCGAGGAGAGGGAATGGGGTATCAGTTTTAGACAAACATGTCTGAACATGTTTTGCGGTTGATGTCATGCGGAGGAGAGAGGGGGAGGGGGGGGGATATACGTCTTAATAAAGAAAAAACATCCTACCTTAGTCCCCTCTCCTAAAATTCAGAGCGCTGATTGCGCGTTACAGAAACATTAATTTTCCCCTCCTTCATCATAGTTTTGGAAGGGTTATAGTGGGTGCTGTCGCGTATACTCGATTAATTTTATACGACTAGTCTCGTATCGGCTGCTTGTACGAACGGTCCGCTTCTCATAACCGAGAGAAAAAATGTATTCCGTTGGAGGAAGCAACGGCGGCAACAGCGGCAACAGCGGCAGCAGACGTATGAATTATTACGTACCGATTCCCGATGTTGAAACTCCAACGTGTGAAAACAAATAAGTTTTGTATAATTTATAGAGCTTTATATTTTTTATATCTTTTTTGCGAATTGTATTATTTTGAAAGTAATCTCATTATTTTTTTTTACAGCATTTCGTTGGATCGTCGCGCGGTTCGTATACTCAGCAGACGATACGCGCTGACAGCTACGGAATACAAATTCCTCGAAATTGGTATCAACGTGGGTCCACCGAGCTACGTGGAGATCGCCATTGGAGATCCTCGCCGAGGAAAGGAACTGCTGTTGTCTCTCGAAACGTGGAAGGCGCTATACGAGCAACGGCAAAATATTCAGAATTTCTTTCGCAATGACTTCAAAGATATCCATAGTTTTATAAACGTTGGACCGCTAACGGTGAGAGTTTGTACGGTTAATAACATCAAACTCATACGTCTCGAATCTGCAAACGTATGCTTGAGAATGACCGAATCGACGTTGCATCATATGTTCGATCTCGATCGGTGCATCGATGCGAGATTCAATCATTTGATCAGAATACTTGCGACGGTCGATGCAAAGTTTGCGCAGTTCTCCGATATCGCGTCCACTGTGAAGGATCCCAAGGAAGCGTCGAATGTAATATACGCTAGCGATGCGTTCAATACGAATCAGATCATCGATTGTGAGCTCGCAGCTTTAGTTTTTAGCACGTAAGATATATTATGTAAAAGAAGAGTTAAATAAACAGGCTTTTCTTACACCCTAAAACGAACGATGTATTTTTCTTTTGCGTGCATGTCCTTCCCTATACCTAATTTTTTTTCCGGCGTTTTATTGTTTCCCTTTTTTTACCCCGTATATCTCGGAGTTTTTTAGAAATTTTCTTAAAATAAATAAATAAATATTAAATAATTATCTATTCCCTTTCTCTTAGATAGTTCTCCTATACAGAAAAATAAAGAGGAGAGACCGCGACGGTTAAGTCGCATAAAATT
This sequence comes from Temnothorax curvispinosus, assembly GCF_003070985.1. Taxonomy (NCBI): domain Eukaryota; kingdom Metazoa; phylum Arthropoda; class Insecta; order Hymenoptera; family Formicidae; genus Temnothorax; species Temnothorax curvispinosus. The sequence continues at coordinate 14,375 of NW_020214256.1, forward strand.
TTGGTCGAGTACTTACGTCGCGCGACCATCGATGCTCGGCCATCCGCAGTGTGAGATGATATTCGTTTATAAATTCTGTCATCGACGTTCGTCGATACCCATAGAAATTGAGTCGCGTTGCCGCGCTTATGCCGTCTAGTGTTTATAAAATCTAGCAGCCTGTCATCGGCGCTCGCCTTTGTAACGCGCGACGCCATAGCCGAATGGCGCCGCGAAACACCGATAAGCGGCAATTCCTACGAAGAAAAGTGAAAAGGACCGCGGTGTCACGCTAGTCGCAGGTCGTAAATTATAGCCGCCTGCCATAGGCGCTCGCTCGCATTTGATAAGTGTGAAATGATATCTGTTTATAAATACTATCGGCCGAACATCGACGCGAGGCTGCATTTGTTTATCGAACATGTCCCGACGCGCTCGCCTAATCCGCCCCCCCCCCCCCCCCCTCCCTCTGCACCATATGGTGGGAACGCAGCCCCCCCCCCGCCGCACCTTCTCGGAGGACGGCGGCACTAGAGTTCCCCCCCCCCGCCGCCCGGCAAGACCCCGCGGCCGCGAGTCCTTCCCCCCGCCCCTCACCCCCCCTGAGATCCCCGGCCTAGAAGTCTCATATCTTTCCTACTTACGTTAATTTAGGTGTGCTTTATGCGTGGTATCAGTACCTCTTCCGGTATAAAAAATCAAGATACTGAGCTTCAAAGTTTCAATTTTTACTAATAAAAAGGTTTTCCAGGCCAAACTGTAAGAGATACGAGGTTGGTCAAGAGGACCAAAGTTGCTCATCTCGTCGAGTTTATAAGGAAAAAATGCCAAAACTAAAAAAATTAAATTTAAAAAATTTTTTTTGAAACTTTGAGGCTTAGTATTTTTATTTTTTATACCGAAAGAGGTACTGAAATTTATACCACGCATAAAACACACCTAAATTAACGTATATTCACAGTTTCAAAAAAATCCTAAGAAAATCGATTTTCTCTAGTATAAGAACGAGAGAACGTCCTTAAATATCTATTTAAATATCGCGTCATGTGCTTCTTGTTTAACTATCCAAAAAACACAAACTTGTTCCATATTTGATGTACAGTAAGTTGCATTAATTCGATGGGTTACAGTAGCCTGACTTATTAATGTAAAAAATGCAAGATAATGTGCCTTACTCTACATCAAATATTTACATGTACAGCTCAGAGTTAGAGATAATATTGTGGGGTAAGGAATTTACAGAGGTAATTTTTCTCGGAATGCCAGAATATAAAACACAGTTTTTTGAAGTGTATACACTACCGCACAAAAGTATTTGTCACCTTATAGAAATGTGATTAGAATTGAGTTTATTAATTAATAAAATTTTAATGAAAAGGCCAATAATATGCTACATGTCTTTATTGCATAGGACAGGTGATTACATATTATTTAAACCATTAAACAGTGATTTGACAAGAAAATAATTTTTTAAATTTTTGCTTCATCGATGTGGCTGTCAATTTTTTGTATCACAGTTTTATACAATTTTGACATGGGTTGACTAATTTTGTAATTAATTTTGGCTCCTAAATACACCAACGTGATGATCTCGGAAAATGTATTTATTATTTGATACTATTTCTGCAAGCAAAATAATTACATAAAATTAGGAAGTAAGGGATACCAACATAACATCAGTTTCTCGTTATTTCCACTACAATATTTTATAATTTGACTTATCGTATATTAAATAACCAACAATTTATGATTGTTTAAACCAAAAGCAGGCATTCCGAACATATTCCATTGTGCGTTCAAATTCACGCACTTTTGATCCCATGTGTGTTTATAGACACTGCATATATTTATTAATTAAAAATATAAATTAAGAAATAATATATTACAGAAACTTATTCCACGTTAGAATACGCAATTGATTTATGCGGAATTATAAATTGCACTTAAAATTAAAAAATCGAATATCGTGTAACGATATATAATAAATTTTACCTTTTGCACGTTGCCCAAAAGTTCAAAAGACAATCGCACTGGCGCTTGAATAAAACACTAATTAATTAACCTTGCTTTTTAATCTTTTAAACAGCGATTTTTATTGTATTATTTCTAACAAATAAAAATTGCTTTGTTTCTGTGGTTTTAAAGATATCACTTGTTTTCAGAAAAAATTATTTATAGTCATCAATATTCAACATAATGGAGTGTAATACAATTACTTCCATTATCAAAGAGAATAAGGAGGAAGCTCTCGACGATATGAACTTGGCGGGAGTGAACGGGAATGATGACAGCTATAAAAAATCCGAAATGAAAAAATCAGGTGTTTTCAATTTTGAAACTGATGTAATATGGCCTATGGCTCTGCTAGTCTTTTTATTCCATCTATTGGCATTTATGGTTTACTGACTTTCAACTACACGGAAAATTGGAAGATTACATTATGGAGTAAATATCCTCGTTCAAAGTATTTTACGCTTTTGTATAGAGACGAATCTAACAAAGAAATTTCCAAAGTTTCTGAAATTTTTTTCGAGCAGCGATTAATACATAGAAGTTCTTTTAAAATCAAATTGTTGATTTTCAAATTAGTCAAATCTAAAACAGTTAAAGTTAAAGTTAATACTTTCTTAACCTATTATATCTTTTTGTATTGCGAAAGGTATTAATAAAGTTATTAAGTTTAAATTACTAAAGATAATTAATTTGACACTGAATAATTTTATTTTTAATGCAATTATTTTTTACATCTGTTGAGTGAGTTTAAACATAATTAAACGCTGTTGATACACTGTTGGAAAATTTGTGTTAAATATAACATAAATCACATGTCCAAAACGGTCCACTCAAATTTTTGTGTTAATTTAACATAATATGGATGTGTTAAGTGGTAACACTGATATTATATGTTAAAATATTTCAACAGAAAGGAAATGTATGTTTGATCGTAATTTGAAGTTAATTATGTGTACAATTAACATAACTTTTATGTTAAAGTTGAAATTGTAAGATAAAATAAACACTCTATTTCTGTAAATTTTTAACTTCGAAAAAAAACAGTGGTAGTATTATACCTCAAAAAAGTCTAAGTAACAAGTGGTAGACGTAATCTTTGTATTTCAAAAAATCTCGAAAAAATCTAAGCAGTAGTATCTTTACCTCGAAAAAGCTGAAGTAACAAGTGAAAGACGTAATCTTTGTATGTATCTCGAAAAATCTCGAAAAAACCCAAGCAGTAGTATCTTTACCTCGAAAAAACCGAAGTAACAAGTGGTAGACGTAATCTTTGTATCTCGAAAAATCTCGAAAAAAACTAAACAGTAGTATTTTTATTTCCAAATATGTTGTTACCTCGAAAAAAAAACAGTGGTAGTATTATACCTCAAAAAAATCTAAGTAACAAGTGGTAGACGTAATCTTTGTATCTTGAAAAATCTCGAAAAAACCTAAACAGTAGTATTTTTATTTCCAAAAAATTATTACTCAAGTGATACACATCACAAAATTACGTTACCTTATCAAAAATGAGTCGCGCTTCAAGTGATCTATTATTACAATTACAAAAAAGAAATGATATTTTTTTTTAAATTACAGCGTCAATTACAGAGAACATACACTGAGAAAAAGAATTTGTTAATCCCAAGAAATATTTAGTCCGATACGTTCAACTAAACATTTTAGTTAGTTTAACTAAACATTAGTTGAATTAATTAATTCTTGATTAAAGAAACGAAATAAATTGTTGAAACAATTAATATTTAGTTAACTAACTAAAATGTTTAGTTGAACGTATCGAACTAAATATTTCTTGGAATTAACAATTTTTTTTCTCAGTGTATTTTTCGAGATACAAAGATTACGTCTACCACTTGTTACTTAGGTTTTTTCGAGGTGTAATATTACCACTGCTTTTCTTCGATTAGATTTCTATATTACCAGAAAACCTTTTCAATAAGATTTACGGTTCAAATTTCGTTTATAATCTATTATCTTTGTAACTATTTTCTATCTAGTGTATCAATAAAAATAGGTATAAAAGAAAAATAAGTTTTTTTGAACCTTAAGTTTTTTTTCTAATTAGTGGATTGACTTTTATTTTTAATTAATAGTTAGGGGTGAAGGAGGCACTTTAGGACAGAGGCAATTTAGGACATCTCGAATGAAGAACAAAGAGTGATGGCAAAAAAACCAATGGGATATTAATCCCAGAGAAGTTTTAAGATGAGCATAAGCATGATTCCGGAGATATGAAGTAGTGAAGTAGTGATGGTTTCCCATAATCCATGAAAGGATTTTCACGAAAGGACACGAAACTCTTCAAGTGTCCATACTAAGGAATAAAATATATATGACGAAGTGAAACATATCGTTTCTTAAGGATTTTTTTTACACCGGATTCAAATATGACCTTAGTTTTCGTCTTTAGCATGAAAATTTCCCGAGATAGATGGAGTTGAAGTGAAACTTGACACCGCCTCTCACGAATCGGGTTGTTTATCTTTCAATTTGAGTATTTCCTCGGTAATTGAATTGCTTCAAAGACTTGGTCAGTGGTTAATAAGGAACGTATTTTCAGGGTGCTTTATAAAGTATAAATGAAATAGCGGTGAATAGTAGATCGTCTATTTTCTGAACAATGAATCGTAGATGATCCATTCGACAGAAAATACTCTCAATAATACGTAAACTTCAGCCACGCATTCTTCCTTATGCAATACACCCTGACTGGATCATCACTTTCACCCCCTTGTATCTCCGGAACCGTGCTTATGCTCATTTTGAAATTTTACTAGGATTGATGGTTCATCTAATAGTACTAGTTGCCATGAAAAAATTTGAAATTTGAAATCCAAAAAATGGGCAAAATTTGCCATTACTCTTTGTCACTTTTTTTCATGTTAAACGCATTTTTCGGTTGGCAATCGGTCAATAAATATACTTCACATGTGAGCTTCCGCGCTGTTAGCTGTCAAACTAATCTACAAACTGTTAGTGATTTTCGCTGTTGTAATTATTTTGGCCCGCAAATGTAAGTATTTTTATATTAAACTATTGCTCAAAAGGAAATTTACTTGTATGTTCTGGTTATGATTATATGTTTTGCGTTGTAATGAACGAAATAATTCGTCAAAAAAAGAGTCAATATTTAAGGTATATCGTATATCGTAAACTATGAAGCAATGTCCCCGCGAGCTCGCCATTGTAATGCTAGATATATTTTATCTTAATTACTTTTCTGAGCTCTGGTTCAGTCCTCTGCAGTCAGTTAAGCCAGTCAGTCAGTCAGTCAGTAAGTGTGAAAACGTTCGCGAGTAGAGCAAAGTATAAAAAGAAATGAAAAGATTTCATAGAATCGAAGATTTCATAGAAATCGTTAACCCCGCCGTGGGAGTATGTATACCTAACACCGTTGCGTGCGTGTCGCCCAGTATGCTTTTCGAACTCCAAGCTGAAGCGTCCAGCGAGTTGTCTTTTAATAAACAAGTCGTTATTTTCGTGAGTGCGCAAGTTTAAATAAGTGTCTGAGAGAAATCCGAAGAGTCACGGACTCACTGTCGGCCTGGGCTTTTTTTTTTAAAGCATACCGGACGGCATGCACGCAACAATACGTACATAACTGTATATTAACCCGTAGTGGTCACACGGGGTCCACTGGACCCCAGGCTATTTTTTTCTTGAAAGTATACTATTTTGAAAGTAAAACGCAGAAAGTCTTTTTGCTCTATCTAAAAAAATTTTGATGAATATTTTTGTGAAAAAAATCAAATTTCTCAAAAAAAAAATTTTTTTTCACGTTTTTTCAACTTAAAAGATTTTAAAAAGGAGAAAAAAATTATTGGATTATAAAGAGGAAGTCTTAAACTAAATTCCAGTTCAAGGTTTGAGTCGATACATCAAAAAGAACGCAAATGGCAACTGTAGTGGAGTCCATTGGACCCCGTATGTGTGACGTTATTTTTAGGAGGTGTGACCACTACGGGTTAAAAAAAAATATATATATATTTTTTTTAAATTAACCAATCTGTTAACGTTATAGTGGATATGGGTCGAGAACGTGCCGGTGCACGAGATCCAACTTTTCAATATGGTGAGGATTCGGATTCCTTACGTACAGGTGTGTACAAATATTTTTTCATAGATTTTAAATTTAAAAAAACTTTTCTTAAATTTCTTTTTTAAATTAAAAAAAAATTTTTTTTTCAGCCCAATTTTATATATATGGATGAGATCCAAATACGTGGCTTTTATTAATATACAGCACCAGCGTTGGGTACGCTGGGTTAGAAAAATCAATTACTCTTTCGTGGTGGACCACCTTGGCGTGGTAAGAGGGCTCCCCGTTCGGATTCGACGGACTACGTCCGGCGACTTCTGCTCTGCAGAAGTCACTGCGGTGGCCCGTTGGTGAGGTGCGGGGTCTAAGAGTCCACCCTTCCTGCCGCCGGTCTACGGACCGGAGTGGCGAGAAGAATGAGAGCCCGGCGACTCCCTTAGAGACTGGCCTTCGGGTCGGTCCCAATCGCCGGTAGGAGTTGGCGGCCTTAACTGCAATCGCCCGGTCGGCCGGGACCGATAGGGAGGAGTTTTTACTTCTCCCGCGCGCCGGCCTAGAGGAAGAACACCTCGATAAAAAACCGTGGGGTGGGCCGCATCGCCAGACCATTGCACGCCGGTACTCCGGCAGGGGTGACCCCTCATTTTATCTCAGCCCAAAACATCTCAGCAAAAATATCTCGTCTATAATATCTCAGTCCAAAATGTCTTAGTCCAAAAATATCTCAGCCCAAAATGTCTCAGTCCAAAAATATCTTAGTCCAAAATGTCTCAGTCCAAAAATATCTCAGGCAATAATGTATCGAACAAAAATATCTCAAGTAAAATAATATTGGTGGGATGAAACGTTTGCTGGATTCATTAACGTTCTAAATCGTCGATTTAAATGATGCGGGTACATGTTTCTAGTGTTGGCTTAATTGTTTGTGATTTATTAATCACAAACCTACTGCCTCCACGCATACACTTTCCACGCAAAACGAGGTGCCACATGGGTTTACAACTTTCCACGCGTGGAAAGTCCATGCATGTACTTTGAAGGCACACTATGTGTTTAGTTTAATAATAGTAGAGCCCCCCGCAGGGGGGCGGAATCTACTGCCTCCACGCATACACTTTCTACGCGAGACGAGTTGTCACATGTGTTGAGGATAGAAACCGAATCCGTTGCGAGAGAGGAATTGTTGGGCGCCGTATCTTTGCCAGCGGCCCTGATCGCGAAGTGAGGCGAAAAGAAAGGGCCATTACCGAAATATCGCACACGGCCCTGCCATGGAGCGTCGCCCAATAATCCTTCGCTCCCGTTCAATTTGTGCGAACTCATGCGAGTCATGCGCACGCGTTTACGCGCTTTCGTGCAATAGATCGATCACGGATCGATATGATTCGTCCTCCCTGTAACGCACCCGGCTCCCCCGCTGAGCCACTTTCATGCCGGAACACGATCATCCGCCGGCAGGCAGAATAGAAATCGCTCTCGCGCCGTACAGTCTAAATCCGTTCGCCGCGATCCGCATCCTCGAACGATTGCCGCGCGAAACGGAGGTCATACGCTCCACCAGCCGTCTTCAACGGGGAAGTGGACGACCTCAGTGAGCGAGAACGCGCTTCTCCTCACCGACTCGGTGCACGAAAACTTAATTTCTGAGCGAGACTCGTCGCTCGCGGAGCCGTCCCCCAGCGTAACGTTAAAGCGTCGCACGTGATACGCCGCTTAGTGAGATCACGCATAGCTCACAATCTTTGTAAAGACCTACTGTGCTTATTTGTGTTGTAATTAAAGACGTTAGCAAAGAAACAGCGGTCTTGATTTGAAAACTCCTCGCCGATCAGCGATACGCTTCGCGCCCTTGTCAGGGCGGAATCCGGCAAACATTCGTGTCCCAAGGCTCCCTTGGCCGAGCACGAAACAACATGAGTTTACAACTGTCCTAATACTAATTAAATGTAATATTAATTTTTTATAATGATATTTTGTAATAAAAATTTGTAAGATGTAATTGATTATAATGATATTGTGTAATATTAATTGTATGATGTATTTTTGAAGTTAATTATTGTCAGAGATATTTTTGGACTGAGACATTTTGGACTGAGACATTTTTGGACTGAGATATTTTTGGACTGAGACATTTTGGACTGAGATATTTTTGGACTGAGACATTTTGAACTGAGATATTTTTCCCGAGATTTTTTTGTATGAGATTATTTAGGAGAGACATTTTGACTGGGAACCGCAGGGGGGGTATGCCTTTGGGGATCTGGGGCTTGGGGGAGGGTGTCTCTTCGTTCCCGAGGCGGGCAGGGACGGCCATCCCAATGCTTCCCTGATGCCGGTGCTCCGGTGGGAAGCGGGGTGGTCAACCTTCTTTCGGACTGGCCCGGTACGTGGTGCCGGGCCAACCGGAGGAGAGGCCCGCGTCGACGGCTTGCACACCAGGGTTGTGGACTCACGGTGCCATCGGCGCGGAGGGTCGTTTCGGGCCGCTCGGACGTATTCCGAGGTCGGGGCCGGGGCGACCTGTTTGGGAGACCCGTCGGGCCGCTCAAACGTATTCCGAGGTCGGGGCCGGCGGGTCTAGCCGCAGGACGCAAGGGCCGGCGGCGAGTACAGATAGCTCGTCAGTCAGTGATCACCACAACTGGTGGAGTCCCTGTGCCCCGCCCTTTCGCGGGCGGCGGCGGGCCGGGATCGAGTCTCTTCTCGGCCGGTTGGGGGAGCCGGGATCGAGTCCGCTCGGCCGGCTTCTTCTCCCGTGCGTCGCGCGCGGGAGATGTACGGTAGGCGCTTTTCTTACCCTAAGCTGACCGATCGAGCAGGCGCGTTCGTCGGCGCGGAGGTCACCTCGGCCGACGACTCGTGACTTTAGGCTGGTCGCCACGGTGGGCAAGGCCATGGGTGGGTCGCGACACCCTTGGTCCCAACCGTCCGTGGGGCCCCCCGCTTGGCAGCACCCGCTGCGGTCTCCCGGGTGTCGGAGCCCGGGGACCCCTGAAAGCCCACGGTGCGTCGGCTCCTTGATGGGCCTCGTCCGTGGGTGTGTAGGGGGCCGGAGGCCAGTGCCCCTGATGGTAATTCCGGGAGCCCGTGCCATAGTTACCTCCCCTGAGGGAACTCAGGGGCGCCGGTCGGTCGGATAGTTTTCTGGGCGGACGGTGTGGGCATGCCCTGGGTGGCGGAGCCGTAGCGGGGAGTAAGATGAATACGAAAATGAGTTGTAACAATTTAAATCCCACCAGGACGAGCTTAGGGAGTAACGGCAACAACCGGGGGTTGGAGGACTCCCGGAGGAGTTGCGACGACAAGGGAAGCCCGTCAGCGCCATTGAGTGCGGGGAACAAGAAGACGCCGAGCGCCAAGAAGGGATCCGCGAAGAAACCCGCGGGCCCTAAGAGCGTAAGGCGGCTGCCGCCGCTGCTGCCGCTAAACTTTCCCAGAACACCCCGGGAACGAGCGCGCTCACACCGAGCGGGAAAAAGGGAGACGAATTTGCCGTTCCCGCTCCCAATAAGAAAGGAGCAAAGAAGACCGATAGCGGGATCCTACGAGAGTCAAACAGGACACTGGAAAAGACCAATCTGGCCCTACAGGACTCAGAGATGGAGTACTCTGATGCCACTGTTGACAAAGTGGATTCCCTCGACGACGATGACGTAGTCGCGGTGTCGGACACATTAACCCACCCCGTGATTAGGTCTAGAAGCAGGCCGGTCACAACAGGAGAATACGAAGTAAAGAAAACCGTTCGAGCTAGAAGGAAAAGAGAAAATGAAGAGAAAAGGATCAGGAAGCTGACAGACTTAATGGTACCGGCTGAGCTCACGAAGAGCAGAAAGATTAAGGAAATAAAAATGATGGAGGAGTTGAAGTGGTCTCCGACCGCGGATCTCTCTAGTCGAATAGTCGAGGCCGTACGAAGGGTAGACAAGGTTTGCACCAAGTTTGCCAAACTAAAGGGTCCTGATTAGAGGGTGCTCAACAAGTCCGCCGCGACCATCACGGCGGCCTTGTCGCATCTGATCAACTGAATGGGCCAAAATGACCAAGTGGCCAGAGACATAGAGATGGAGAAACTACGCAACGAAGTAGCGGCCCTCCGCGAAGACAATGCCAAGCTCAGGGAAATTGTGGAAAGAGTGATGCCTCCCGAAAGAGCTGAGGCAATAGACGTGGAAGAATCCAAAGATATCCCAATTCCGGATTCACCGGTGCGCGGATACAGGACGAGGAAGGGCACAAGAAACGTGATCCTGGAATCGGAGTCATCGGACGATGACAAAAGGGAAGGAGAGACAGGAGAGAGAGGCGGCAGAGGAGAAGAGGATCCGCATGCTCTCTGACATGGAGGCAGAAGGTATGCCAGAAGTGATTAGGTCGAAGCTGGGCGGCAAATCAGCGCTGCTCGAAGCGGTTATTCCGCCTAAATCCCAAACGCCCGAACAACCGGTGCCCGTGGAACGGGATAGGGAATGGGCTATGGAGGAGAGGATAATGAATGCCCTCACAAAGGGCATGGAAGGGCTGTTTACTAAATGGACGGCTAGCGTGGGAATAAGTATGAACGCGGCACCCAGTACACAGAACGCTGGGCCTGTCCCAGCTGGAAACAAGGTAGTGCCAGCGATTAAGAAGGCCCCTCCAAATAAGGGAGCGGGTACGAGGGGCAATACCAAAGGCCCTACGACGAATGAAAAGGGCAAAGGCAAGGGCAGTAAGCCCAAATCCACATTTGCCGAAGCCGTGAAGAGCGCTACCACTAGCAGCGGAACCGGGGCCAAGAATAACGCGACATCAGGCCCGGGTAATAAGAAGACATCTGAGAACAAAGCCCCAGCGACCACCGCTGAGCCCAAGAATGCGGCCGAAATCCGGGGCTCGTCGGCCTGGGCTATGGTCGCAAGGAAAAGGGGGAGAAGTGATGGCGGCAGCAAGCGACTGGTCAGGGGAGAAACGGTGGAGCAATCCCCGTAAAAAAGGGAGCGCAGACACCAACCGCCAACAAGAATGGTCAAAACAAGGCCGATGGGAAGTCCGGGTCTGGAAGAAGGAAACTGCCGCGAAGCGCGGCAGTGACTTTGATCAGCCTGGACGGCGGATACGAGGAGCTAGTAAAAGAAACCCGCAGCAAGGTTAATCTTGCTGAATTGGGCATTACGACGGGCTTTATGCCCAAGAGAGCCCAAACCGAGGCTCTCATTATCGAGATTCCCGACAAGGACAGGGAGGCTACAGCGGATATACTGGCCGAGCAGCTAATTAAGCTATTCGAGGGACGCTCCGGGGTCAAGGTTACCCGACCCATAAAAACGGAGGAAATTAGAGTCCTCGATCTGGAGGACTCCGTGTCGGAGGAGGAGTTGGCGGCGGTCATCGCGGAAGCGGGTGGTTGTTCGCCAGTCCATGTTCAGGTCGGCTCCATCAGGTTGTAACTGAACGATACATAATCGGGCCACGGGGTACGCGATTTTGTCCTTTAAGTCATCGGTCGCCACTCGGTTTAACCTCACACTACCGAGAAGGTAGGTATTCGTAATGCAAACGACACTAAAGTTGAACAATTTGTTTAAACAATTTTATTTTTCGATCCCGCCACGGGTGCCTCGTCAGCATCGCCTGTGCTCAAGATACCGCTAGGTATGGCCTTGGTCGGCCAGCCAGGGACACCGGTTGTCGCGACAACCGCTTGATCAGGTATATACACGTTAATATCTCCTTAACCCTTTCTCCTTTTAGATTCCCGCCACGGGTGCCTCCTCTGTGTTGCTCTGCCTCGAGTCTCCGCTATCTATCATCCGCCTGCCTCACTCGTGGAACCAAGATGACGCGACAACCGCTTGATCGGGTAAGTCCCAGCATTAAGGTCAATTAACTAACTAATTCTCTTTTATTTTCAGGTTTTCTCTACGGGTGCTTCATCACCATCGCCGATGTCATGGATCACCGCTGCTCACCGCCGTACAGGATCAACCGCGTATGAGAGATGTCGCGACACGAGTAAGTATGAGAATTATCGCGATAACTATGATTAATGCCGTTTCTTTTCAGGTTTCCGCCACGGGTGCCTCATTTATGGCCTCCTCTGATGCAGCAGCACTGATGACCTTCGAGCTCGGTCACCGCTAACACACAAGATGGACGACAGCCGCTTGTTCAGGTAAATTGAAAGTAAGTAATCGATATATTCGTATATATTTTCACAAATAATTATTGCTTTTATTGTTAACTATCGTTTCACAATGGTGGTGGTTCACAATTACTGATGCCGCGCAAGATGGCGGTCGCACGTCTCGCAAAGTGCGAATTTCCCGTTTTCGGTACGCGAAAAACTTTTCGTATCGGCGTCATGTAACGCTATGTGCGGGCGTTCCCGTTTGTTTCGGACACTGTGGTAGGCTTATAATCGCAATCCGGTACGTATTCGCGATAGTTACTGCGACACGCCGAGATATACGCGCAAGAAAGTTGCTACCTATACGAGCGCCCACGAGAAACTGCCTCGAGGAATATTCCTCTCTCGGGCTCCCTACCTCCGAAATTTTACCCCCACCATGGGGTCTCGGCCGCTTTCTCCTCGCGGTAATTTTCCACGCTACGCGGATACAATAGGTGTTTACGAGTTTGAGTTCGCCAGGTGTGCGCCAGATGTTCTCGATGGAAATTTCCGCCGCCAGTACACTATTTGCGATACGCTTAATCGGCTCCCGGGTAGTGGTTTTCCACCACTTCGAAAATTTGACTTTTGAGGGCGCCGACCCGTGCGCACGGCCTCTCCTACGTTCCTAATGCCGATTCCGGGTCGACTTCTCGGAGACGACGTCTAGGTCGCTTTTGACATGTCCGCCGATGGCGGCGACCCTGGTGCCTGTTCTCACAGTCCCTACTGACAGTATTCCGGCCTAAGTTCTCGTAGCCGATGTCCGGGTCTATCAGTCCTCGCGACTGTCGCCATAACCCACCGTCCGGGTGGTCGGATCTCGACCGCGATATGTTCCTCGGGTGTACTAGGTGTTGCCTAGTACGCATCTCCGGTCGTTTCCCGGGATGACGTCCCGTTCTCTATTGTGAGGGTTGTCGCCCGAACTGCATGTCCGGATGCTCGGATTTCGTCCGCGCTCGGTTCCTAGGGTCCGTCGGATTCCCCTTTGGGCGCACCTTCGGCCTTTTCCCGAGATGGCGTCGCGTTCGCTATTTCGTGGGTTGTCGACCGAACTATGTGTCCGGGTTCTCGGATTTCGCCCGCGATCGGTTTGTTAGGGTCGGTCGGGTCTCCCTTTGGATGCACCTTCGGCCCTTTCCCGATATGGCGTTTCGTTCGCGGTTTCGTGAGTTGTCGCCCGAACCCTATGTCCGCGTGTTCGGATCGCGTCGTTTTCGCGTATGCCCCCTCTTGGGGACCCCGTGAGTCAGCATCATAATTATTACTCGCGCGGTACGCGTGGTTCGTGCACTTGGTGGCCGCGCTCTGAAGATTGTGTGTGACTCAACCGTTTAACTCAACTGTGCGTTATGTGCGTTACCGCAATTCACGCACATATTCAAAACCAAAATAACTCTATTCCCGGTCGGGCCGGGCATCGTCCTGCCGAAAAGAAAATCAAATGATGTGGATTGTAAGGCCGTAAGGGCTCTGTGAGCCGCTGCTCGGCGACCGCGGTCGCATAACTTATTCGTAACTTACTCGCTACTACCCCGGGCGGGCCTCCTCGCCGGCGTAACCCCGCGCTTTCTCCATTATGACGCGGAGGTTTTCGTGTTTGTTCGTTCGGAATGTCGAAGCGTCGCATGCGGTCGCAAGGTCAGAGATAAATGGCCTAAACATCGCGTAGGCGAGATGCCCACTCGCAGCACTGAACGCCATTCGCGAGAAAAGCGGTAAGCTGCGGGTGGGATGGTTCGTCGCCCGAGTGCAGGAGCTCGGACAAAGGCCCCTCCAATGCTTCCGCTGCCTGGAGGGAAGCCACGTTCGGGCTCAATGCACGAACCCGATTGACCGCAGTGAGCGGTGCTACAGATGCGGCGCGCAGGGGCATTTAGCCCGAGAATGCCGCGAGGTTCTCCAGTGCCCAGTCTGCGCGGATCTCGGCAGACCAGCGGGACACCGGGCGGGCGGGAAATCGTGCACCTCCGCCAAAACTAAGGCCAAGCCTCGAAGAGCGGCGAGTGCCACCATACCCAAACCCTCCACGAGCAGAAGAAAGGACAAAATGGAAGTGGAGGTGGACAAATCCTCGGAGAAGTTATACCAACTCCCGAGGATAACTGCTATGGAGAAGGTCAGCATGCAGGAATTCGGCAAGCAGCCGGTAAAGAGGACAGCCTCGACTGCTAACGTATGTGGCGAGACGGAAAACAACGAGAGATCGCTCGCCCAGAAAAGAAAAAAGAATAGAGGGCAGGAAAAGGAGAGAGCAGATACAACTCCCGCCACCCACTGCCGTCACACCGGTGCCTGCAGCAATGCAGAACGGAGAGGAGGTGAATGGGGAAACTGCGGCGTCGGATAAGATGACCCCACTTACGACGCCAGCCCCAATAGAAATACCAACTGAAGAAAGGCAAAATGAGACGGAGCATCAGAACGATACTACAACTGCTGAAGGTGAAAGGGACGGAGAGAGGGAGGAGGCCTTTGGGGAAGATTACTATTAATGCCCCCCCTCCAGAAATTAATACAGGCTAACCTAAACCATTGCCGCGCTTTGCAGGACGTATTCTTACATACCATGGCGGAGCGCGGCTTTGGTTTTGGGGGTGGCCGCGGAGCCATACTTTGTGCCGCCGAATCATCAACTGTGGGCGGGCAGCCGGTGTGGCAAAGTGGCCGTTACGTGGAGACCCACAGACGAGCCCGTTGCCTGTTCTCGCGTTGAGGCAAGTGACGGGTTTGTCATAGTGAAATGGGACCGCATCCATGTAGTCGGGGTATATATGTCCCTGGCGGTGAGTGCGGTAGACTATGAGGAGATGCTGGAAACACAGTAACCAGAAGGCAACAAAAACGAGTCGCGCAGTTAGAATGCCCGAGGCACTACGAGATTCAAACGCACTGTGTACTTAACAATTCGTAAAAAAGAAAAAAAATGGCATAAGTCAAAGTTGTCCGGCTAACTTGTATGAGGAATAAAAGTACTAAATCTAGTACAATTGTATTAACTCTCGCAACACTGGCTGGAAAACCTTAGGGTCAGGCTGACGAGGATCCTGTCTGAGCAAGTTATAGTGGCCGGGGATTTCAACGTCAAATCGGTGTTGTGGAGCTCCCCGGCCACGAATGCTAAGGGTAGGATTCTCGGGGATTGGGCGGCGGGCCTGGGACTCGTAGTCCTCAATTCCGGAGGAGTTCAGACCTGCGTGAGGCATCGGGGGAGGGGGGGTCTATAGTCGACCTGACTTGGGCCACTACCTCCGTTGCCCGCAGAGTCCAGGGTTGGAGGGTGGCCGAGGAGATTGAAACGTTGTCGGACCATCTGTTTATAGAGATGGGTCTCCCGATTACCCCTCCGGAGGTCCAGGCCCGCCGCAGAGAAGCGAGAGAGCGCTTTCCCCGATGAACGCTCCGGAAAATGGACGAGGATATCTTCAGAGCCTTGATCTATACGGAGCTTTGGATGGAAGACGTGTTGTCTAAGTCTGAAGACGTGGAGGAGATTGCGAATAGAATCGGGGATGTAATGGCAAATGCATGCAACGCCAGCATGCCCCGGACTAAGCCCCAACCGCGCAGGGTCGCTTATTGGTGGACGGAGGAGATCGCCGAGTTGAGGCGCTCCACTGTACAGGCCAGGCGTCGTTGGCTAAGGGCTAGGGGCGACCAACGGCGCAACCCGCGCCGATTGGAGGAAGCAGGAGTAGACTACCGCGCCGCCAAGCGGGTCTACTCCTGGGCGATAACGCAGGCCAAGGACAGGTCATGGCAGGAGCGCCTGCAGGATCTGGACAGAGATCCGTGGGGGCGCCCCTACAGAATGAGCCTCAATAAGTTGAGGACCTGGGCGCCTCCAGTCACGAAGTCCATGGCTCCCGAATTCCTCGAGGAGGTGGTAAACGTCCTCTTCCCCGATGACCCCGGGGAGAGGGCGAACGGCGGTCTCGCTCCACCAGTCGTGGAGTGGGATGAGGAGTTCGGAGTGACCAAAGAGGAGATGATCAAGGCCGCAAAGCGGCTCAAATCCGGGAAAGCTCCAGGTCCAGACGGAGTTCCTGGAAAAACGTGGTCCTTGGCCACGGGGGAGCTGGCCGAACACTTACGAGACACCAAGTGTCTCAAATACGGCCGGTTCCCCCGAGCTTGGAAGTCAGCGCGATTAGTGCTCATTCCCAAACCGGGGAAGCCCGCGGGCCAGCCGTCGTCCTATAGACCAATTTGTTTGCTGGACGAGGTCAAGAAACTCTTAGAGAGAGTCCTGGCCGACAGACTCGTCCGACACCTGTCCCGCACTTGTCCCGATCTTTCTCGGGACCAGTACGGCTTTCGGGAGGGCAGATCCACCGTGGATGCCATTAAGCGCATCGAGGCCCTTCTGAAGGCCGCGGCGGAGGCCGGCAGGGTGTTGTTGGGCGTGAACTTTGACGTAGCAAACGCCTTCAACTCCCTGCCATGGCCGGTAATAAGGGGGGCGCTCGACCATCACGGCGTCCCCTTTTACTTAGTAGCCGTATTATACGACTACTTGCGGGATAGAGAACTAATCTATACGGACGGCGACGACAATGTAACGATCAAACCGATCGTGCGGGGGGTTCCACAGGGGTCGGTGCTCGGCCCGCTCCTGTGAAACCTGGGATACGACGTGGTTCTCCGGATCGCCCTCCTCCCGGGATGTTGGTTAAACGGCTTCGCCGACGATATCTTCCTGGGAGTTGAGGGCGAAACCAGGGGTGAGGCAATCGCGCTAGCTAACGTCGCAGTGAGACAGGTAGCCGCGATGAAAAGGTTGGGCCTAAAGGTGGCTCCCCAAAAGACGCAGGTTGTCTTCTTTCGCGACAAGTCAATGGGGAATTCACCAAGGGCCCACAGTTTGGTGGAGGATGTCTGTGTCTCCGTGGAGGCCTACATGAAAGTGCTGGGCCTCTGGTTGGATGGAACTTGGAGTTTCGGCGAGCACTTTGCTCGCCTTACTCCCAGGGCTTTGGGCGTAGCAAACAGCCTCGCGAGGCTTATGCTCAATATGAGAGGGGCGAGCGGTCGTGCTCACCGGCTTTACGCCGCGACCGTGCACGCCGTGACACTTTACGGCGCCACGGTGTGGGTGTCTGCGGTGGAGAGCTCGCGCCACTTAAGGGCGCAGCTCCACAGAGTGCAGAGGGTAATAGCACTCCGAGTGTCACGCGCGTACCGCACGGTCTCGCATGCGGCAGCGACGACCCTAGCGGGTCTTCCCCCTTTGGAACTTGCGGCTCGACAGTATGCCGAAGTGCATAGGCGTACCAGAGAGCTGCAAGCTCGGGGAGGGCCGATCGACATCCCCAGGGCTCGTCGTGCAATCAGACTCCAGGAGAGGACGGCTCTGGTCAGGCGCTGGCAAGACTGGCTTGTCATCGCCGAGTTTGGCTAGAGGACCGTAGACGCCATCCGACCCTGTCTGGCGGAATGGCTGGACAGTCGGAGATACGGCATAACGTATCATTCGGTGCAGGTGCTGACCGGACACGGTTGTTTTGGGAGGTACTTGTGCCGAATACAGAAGGAGGCTACACCGAAATGTCATCACTGCGACGAGGAGGAGGACACGGCGCAGCACACACTCGAAGTGTGCCCAGCGTGGGCTGATCAGCGCCGTGTCCTTCGGGGGGGAGATCGACAACGACCTCTCCCTCCCGGCCATAGTGGCGGCTATGGTCGGGCATGAAGAGAGGTGGTGGGCATTTCTGGCCTTTTGTGGTCAGGTAATTTCCGCTAAAAAGGAGGCGGAGAGGAGACGCCGAGAAGAGATAAACCTCTTCCAATAAAGGCGGACCTCCCTCCAGCAAGAGAATAACGGCGGATTGAGGGGATACACAAATCCTCCCAACTCCGTCGATTCCCATCAATACGATTGATGGTGAAGTTGCCACACAACAAAGTGGCAAGAGAAGTACCGCATCTTCGACTGTCCCTCTGACGGGAGGGTCAAACCCGAAGGATGGGAGGTTTGGCGTTTCGGCGGGAAACTGAGCGTTGGACCCAAACTCCCACCAACAACGGGAGGAGTGGCGGGGTAGGTGGTGTCCACATCCCGCCACTAGATTCAGGCTTCATGAGCCACGAGCGAAAGCTCTAGGAGGAAGCCCAGTCAGGGCTCGGCGTTGGAGAGCGTTCCGGAAGCAATTATAACAAGTACCCGAACGCCCCCCGTCAACGCATCAAAGGATACGTGGAGTTTTAGTGGGTAGGCTGCGGTGAGTTGCAGGGCTTATTGCCCGGGCTCCCGTAGAATCCCACACTCCCATCGCTCCTTCCCCGAGGAGCGGGGGGGGTCTTCCCTCTCCAACACCAGAGGGGGCCGCTGGACCATATACCGGGATTCGGCTCGGGAACCCAGCGGTCAAAGATTTCTCCACGTAAAAAAAAATCAATTATAAAAACAACGACAAAGAAGAAAATGAAGAAGAAAAAGTTTGGTAATTCTCAAAATTTTAAGATTTTTATGAATAAATAATTTTTTTGTAATTTCATGTATAACATTTATTATTCATTTTTCCTTTATTAGTATTAATATTATTAAGTATATTTTATTATAATAACAATATTTTAAATAATAATAATAATTAAGTTAATATATTATAATAATTTAAATAATAATTATTAAGTTAAATCCGCGCGAGGAAGAGAAATCGCGAACGAGAAGCGCGCGAGAAAAAGATAACGCAAACGGAAGACGGGAGCGAGAGAGACCGCGCGCGAGGAAAAAAGAACGTCAACGAGAAGACGCGCGCAAACGAGAAGAAGACAACAGAAGTCGGGAGCGAGAGAGAACATCATTGAGGGGGAACGGGAGCGAGAGAGAGGCCGCGAGCGCGCCGTGTGACGTCACGCGGACCGACGTGGCCGTTGGACGCGGACTCCCATCCCCCTAGCGGTGCGTCGAAAACGTGAACAGTGTCGCGAAATGGCGGCTCGCAAGTTATATAAGGATGAAATTATTGCAGAGACAAGTGTCTAACTCGCTATTTTGTTTATATTCGTCGATAAAATTCCAGCCGAACGGCGCTCGTTATGCCCGTTCTAGACTAGAGGATAAGCCGACTCTCGGCTCATCCGCCTTCTATAGTGTACGTGACATAAACTATACATAAACTATAGATTTTTACCCGTCTACACCACTCACTCGGATGAGCCGAGAGTCGGCTCATCCTCCAGTCTAGAACGGGCATTAGCCTTTGTAATACTCCGCGCCGAAAACGCAAATGCACTTCTCTCCCCATACCCCTCACCCCCCCCCATGGACTCCTTCGCCCTAGACCGCGGACACTTACCTTCCCCCTCGGTCAAACGGCGGCGGTATCTCTTGTCAACAATATGTTTATCAATATTTACCTAATAAACAACATGGCCCGATACGCTCGCCGAAACCCCTTCCCTAGCACCCCCTCATTCTTAAGTCCCCCCCCGCCCCGCTTCCCCCTCGGAGCACCCGGGACAGACTGCCCATCTATTTCCTACTATTGTGTTTTTTCAGGTTTAAGCGCGTACTTTGTAGTATTTTATGGTATATATTGTAAGAAAGCTAAATGGCGCGTGCGTAGCGCGCGCTTGTAATGTTCTAGTGTTTTAAATAATTGCTGATCCTACTTATTTAGACAATTTCACAGCGCTTCAACGTTATCACAGGAATAGCTTCATCGCCTTGTAGCAAAGGGTGCCAATTCGTAGAATCTATTAATACGAATCTTTCTATATAATTTCCACGTTCAAAAAGACATAAATTTATTATAATCTTTTGTTTTACATAATTTTGTTTTTAACCTATTTATATTTCTGTAATACCTTGGACGATGATTCATGCAAATGCTTATTGTGTCCACAAGTAAAGCCAGAAGCAAGTGACCGAGCTAAGTGCAAATTCTATGTAGTATTTTTCATTGTAATATTATTACAAAAAGCTTTGGGCAAGGCCGGCAAGGGATATGTCTCACTTTTACGTCGGTGATTTTATAGAACCATGATTCATCTATATCTATAGTCGGCGCGTCGCTTCGGCCGGCGGTACAAAATTATAAATTAACATGTCTCTCCTACAAGATAAAGCTATTTAAACATATTTGAGTTATATGTAATGTTTCTTCATGTATCGAAATGATAAATAATCATGCGTTGATGTTCACAATGTGTAATCACAGCAATATTTTATTTTAACATTTACTCTGATACTAAATATGCATGTATTTGCTATGACTCTGTACTCTGATACTACGTATGCCATCTTGAAATAGTTTTGCATATCTAAT
>NW_020214257.1:0-3396 GCF_003070985.1 Temnothorax curvispinosus
TGTGAAAGTGAGAAATTGTGTGACGAACGCTCGTCGGCGTGTAACATTTTGGGGGCTCGTCCGGGATCAAACGCGACGAGCGAAATTTCCTGAAAGATGACGACTACGCACACCCCGCCGAGGACCCGTTCGCAGGCCGCGACATCGGTAGGAACGGAGGCGGGCGCGACCCATCCGCTGGATGCGGGGGTGACGCTAGCAGAGAGTCTTCAGACCGTCATTCAGGAGGTCCGGCTCCTGCGCGAGGAACAGGCGCAAAGGGAGAAGGAGTACGCTGAGACGTTTCGCCGGCAGGAGGAGGAGCTCCGTTTTCTCCGAGGGATACAAACACAGCTAAGTCATTCAGATAATAGAGCGTCTGGAGACTCAGGGACGCGAGTCGCGGGCGGCACGGAAACGCGAGACGCGCACGCGAGTGAGGGGGACGCGATCCCGAGCGGCGCGCGGACGCGAGACGCGTACGCGAGTGAAAGGGGCACAATCTCGAGTGCCGCGGTAGCGCGAGTCGCGCGTGCGGAAGAAAGAGACACGATCTCGAGCGGCGTGAGAACGCGAATACACGCGAGTGATAGTGTCGCGGTCGCGAGTGCCGACCTGGGGTACAAATTGAAACCCGACACGTACGACGGAACAACCCCGTTACAGGAATACTTCTCGCAATTGAGTTTGATCGCGCGTGCGAACCGTTGGGATGACGCGACGAAAACTGTTGTGTTAGCCTCGAGTTTGAGGGGAAAAGCGCGCTCCATTTTAGAGACCGTGCAAGATGTCGACTGTCTAGATTTTGCAGAGCTGAAAGCGAAGCTCGAGTTACGTTTTGGGGAGGGTCATTTAACGCAGAATAGTTACTCCGCTCTCACCAATCGCAGACAGAGGTTCGGGGAGGATCTAGCTACTCTCGGTTCTGATATTGAGCGTCTATCTCGTCTTGCGTACCCCGAGTGCCCCTATGAGATTCGGGATAAGATTGCTTGTTCGCAATTCGTTTCGGCTGTGTCCGATATTTTTGTTCGACGTACGTTGCAAATAGAGGGGATAACTTCATTAAGTCGGGCAGTCGAGCGAGCAAAAGCATTGAAAATAATTCAAGGGGACAATTATGTTCGAGAGAAGGAGAAGACGAATAAAAGTTTTCCGAAAGAAGGACTGGGGAGGCGGACGCGAATCATGGGAAGGGAGAGGGCGATAAGGGGTGGAAAGAAAAGGGGGAGGAAGGTCAAAAAGGAAATAGCCGTGGTAGCAAATTTAACGCCAGCCGCGGGGAATGCTGGACATGCGGGAAAACCGGACATTTCCGATCCGAGTGCCCCGAGCAAAACGGGATTTAATCATTATAATGTGTATTTAATATAAAGTTGTGGAGCAATGTGTAAAGTGTTATAATTTTATTTTATTCAAGTGTTCTTGTATTCTTTGTTTCTGTGCGGTATGTTTATTTTTATAGTGGAACGGAGTCCGAGGAGTCAGCGGTTCACGTCAAAGCGTGGGATACCGTGGCAGAACATCGGCTGAAGACTTCTTCGGGGAGAGTTCCTTATTGAAAGAAGACTGCCTCTCCCTCGGTTTTCGACTGAGGTTTCCCGAGGGACTTGGGCGAATGCCGAGGCAGGGACCTGGGGAGCCTTAAGTGGCGCTGGGTCCTCAGGAAGTTTCCCCCCCCCTTGTCTGAAGATTTGGGACGGCGTCGCGGGAAGCCGACAACGAGGGATACGCCGGGGGAGCGGAGCAGAAGTCATCTTCGAACCTTGGAGGGGGAGCCTGGCCAGCTCGCCCCAAAGAAAAAGGTTCGGGAGGAGACTGGCGTGCGGCTACCGGGGGCCAAGAGAAGCAGAGCCCGGTAACTTGGAGCAGCAGCTCGAGGAGGGCAAGGACTGTTTCGGCGCCCTGGGGCGCACAAAAGAAGCTACCGCGAGTTGACTACCCTCCCGGATTGTCTGGGGCGACAATCTTGAAAGAGGGGGGGTAGTGTTACGCCCGTGCTGTCCTCGTGTCGCGCGTATATGCGAGTCGCCCGTTATTTAATGTCGCGTCGCGAACCGTCCTTAGCGACGGATGCTGTTTACTAATATTGATTGCGAGATGCTCAATTAACTATTGATTTTCCTGTTATACTTGATGTTCAGATTTACTCTGGGACGCGTCTCGTTCGGACGTATCGTCCCGAGCTCCTCTATTATATCGAGAGTCGTAATAAAGAGCTACTGATTTCTAAACGAGTCATCTTATTTGTGCGAGAGTGTCGTGACACGCGCCGCGAGTGTGAAAGTGAGAAATTGTGTGACGAACGCTCGTCGGCGTGTAACAATATATATATGTTACATACGTTGGAAATACTCTTTTATCCGTTCAAACGAAATGTTTGACACGTACGTAAAAATGTTTACATGTAAATACCATTGTCAAATAAAAATAAAATATCCTTGGCATCGTACGATTCATTGCAAAATAAATGAGATAATATTAGAAATTTACGTATCGTTCCTGATCAACAGTTATAAACTGTTTGACAAATACCATTATCAGATAAATATAAGTTGTATCAGAGTGCTGTTATATGTGCCTCCTTTTAAAAATCTGGCTCATGTGTGTCCTTGATCTACAAAGAAGTTGGAAAAAAAATCTTACAAAGAAAATACATGTATATCGTTTAGCACAAATTTATGATTCGAAAACCGTACCTTTGCCTAAAGGCGCTTTTTTGGGATTTCGTCGTCGAGATGTAATAAACACGCCTCTTCCACCTATACATGCAAACATTAAATTCAATATTTAAAGGTCGCAACGGTTTTTTATTCAACTAAAAAAATAAAAAAATTTAAAAAAACATCAAATCAGCAAACAATAGCTTTTTTTTGTTCAATTTAAAGATTATATAACAACACATACGTCGTTTGACACATACTTTTTTTTCTTCACGAGGCAACTCACGAGGAGCAAATTTATCACGAGCCTCGTTACGAGATTCATCAACAGCGTCTTGCAACTTGCTACAATCGATAACTCGCACTGGTTTTGATTCCGTTCGACGACGCTGTTCTTCTTCATATGTTCTACCAAACACCGTCAATCTATGTTGTTCACTCACCTATTGCGAGATACGTAATAAAAATTATTAACACGAGTATCATGTGAATTTTGCCAAACTATTTATATAAATACATGTATAACACTGCGTTCGCTTTGGACGCTTTCTCTCATGCTGAGAAAGCGTCAGTTCATCGTGCTCGTTACTGTAATATTAGTATCTAAACTAATATAAATATAATTAATTGTGAAGACTCAAATAATGCACACGTGTATACTGTAAGACTCAGTTTATTGCTCTGTCTCGCCAGGCTCTCCCTGTCCTGTCTGCCGGTAGGTTCGCATGGTATTCCTTAAGGCGGGTTCTCAACT
>NW_020214258.1:0-1025 GCF_003070985.1 Temnothorax curvispinosus
TGCCCGCGTCCCTGATGAAAAAGATTTTGCGAGATGAGAATTACGCTGAGATTCTTATGATGACTACCTTTGGTAAAGAGATCTACGATCGCGTCGCTCGATGACGATTCTCTCATAAGATCGTCGATTATCACTAATTTAGGGGAAAGCGGATCGGCGGAATAATCTTCCGGACGTGGCAATCCCTCGCGAAATTCAATTATATTTTTCTTCGCCGTTGCTTCGTCGCGCGCGTCGTATTGTAATTGACGATAAGCCTCTTGCCACTCGGCGTAATAAAACAAAACTCTCTCGAAACGCACGTCGGACATGTGAGTTAGTTGTCGGAGAAAGGTTTTCACGAAGATCGTTTTCCCGCATCCGGTGGGTCCGCACACGATCGACGTCCAGGGATGTTTCCAGCGCACGTCCATTTTGCGAAATGATTGACTCGAATTCCACGCGTGACTTCAAAAAGAATAATTTGAGGAGGAGAGGAGCGGGGAGGGAGGGAGGGGATAAGGTAATCAACGGCGGCGGCGGCGGCGGCGGCGGCCCGAACGCGCGCACCAGCGTACCCCCGCAAACGCTCGCGCGAGCGAACATCACCGCGGCCGTTGATCAGCTGATTCGCGCGCCGCGGTGGGCATAAGCTTATCCGCTCGTCTTAGCTTATTACGATTCCGCAGCGAGAGCATCGCGTCGACGAGCTTGTACGCGATGCTCCGACCGGAGAGAGAAAAATAAGCGCGGGAGGGGGTGAAATTATATGATACAACAACTATTTACGCTTTAAATGTAAAAATATTTTATTTTTCAAAAATTTTTTTAGGAAAGAAATCACAAATTTCAAGAAATTTTATATTTAAACACTCACAGAATATATTTCCATATCGCTACATTATATTTTTAGTTACATATGTACAAAAATCCTTTTACGCACTTACAACTATTTTTACAAAATTAAAAAACTATTTACAATATAATACGAGAACATTTTTTTTTTACCCTAATGTGGCAGAAAACGTGTTAGTCTAACTTAAAAA
>NW_020214259.1:0-24851 GCF_003070985.1 Temnothorax curvispinosus
GTTGAAGTCACCACTTCCACCTGCTCTAGACAATGATTTAGCGTTCTGCGAATGGCCGACTGAAGTGTACCATCCGCGCAATCTGAAATATGTATCATATAAACGTTATACTGTGTTTTTATGCAATTTGTATTTCCAAAATTATATATTCACAACAGCATATTTTCAAAAAAATTTAGAAACGCCAATCTAAATAACAATAAATTCTAATGAAAAACATAATTAAGAAATTAATTAACATTAAAAATTACATAAAGAGCAAACGTAAAATGAGGTTATTTCTCTCAATTACAAATAAATTTTAATTATAATTAATTACGAAGTTAGAATTGCCTTAATTCAGAATCAGCTTGAATATACCTGTGTGCTTCAGGAAGATCAGGATCCTTTTCAAGTACGGAAGACATTATAAGGGATAAATGTTTTCCACTATTAAATTCGCTCACACGCGCTCCTTTAATGGCTAAGATCGGATTATTAGAACCATCAAAGTCCTCGGCTTGCTTTCCCCACAGTGTAACGCGCACCTAATAGACAATTTTTTTTTATTCACCCGTAACAGCAAAATGTTAAAATCTATGTCAATAAACTGCTCACCATTGTGCCGCTGTCATCAACGATATCAACATCTCTCTTCATGAGCTCTCGGCCGGTATTTCGTTGTACAATATGTTGTACATCGCTAAAAGTTGTAACGACGCCCAAGACATCTATCACAAATGAATCATTATACCCATCATTTTCAAATTAATCCAATTATATATTTACCAAATCTTATTTTATATAATATTTCAAAATTTAAAAAATTGTTATTTATTATCATATACAATAAAACTTTAATGCAAGGCGATTTGCAATTGATACTTAGAGATAACATTTAATTGATAGTTTTAGAGATAAGATTATAACAAGAAATAAATGTTGTGTCAATTGATATATTTAGATAAAATTATCAAGGATACACATTAACAATAAAAAAAATCATTTGATTAACGTAACCAATGTTTAAGATTTAATTAGCTTTTATTACTGTACCTATTAAGGCATCTTTTTCTTTGTTTTCTACTTGACTTATGGGACAGAAATTAAACTGCAACGTCGGGATGTCATCACTGTTTTCGTGGCAAGGCACGATCTCTGTATCGCCGGTCACCGTCATCTCGTAATCGTTTTTCAAAATATTAAACTGTTTGTTCGCTGCCTTCAGCGTGCACCGCGAGATATAGTACACCTTTCCAGGCTGTATAAATAAAAACACTCGACAACTTAATCCTTTATAGAGAAAAAGTTTCATATACCCATCGTTGATTTCAGTCATATGACGCGTACCTCTATCATTTCATAGAACTTGTCGCATTGATCTTTGAATGCGGTACATCGAATTTCGCCGCTTTCATCGATCAGATCCATGGAAAAAAGCTTGCCTTCTCCACGGGAGTTGCTCCATGTTCTGATTGGAGACTTATTAGTCACGCGAACTTTGATCACCCATCTAAATACAATTTTATTATTGTCCCTTCATCTTCAAAATGTCGTGTATTTTTAAATATATTTTATACAGAATAAAATTCTCTTGCCTGTTTTGGTAAGGACTTAATGCAGCGATTGGTGTTGTGGATATATCAGAAGAGGCATGATGATTTGAAGAATCTTTTTTGGCCGCACCATCTATTATTATAGCAAAACAGATTTTAAAAAATCCATTCAAAAATATATTGCAAACACAAGTTACGTGGTAATTTATTCTAGACACAATTGGCGCAAGCCAACGATATACTCACTAGTTGGAAAAGGAGATGTGGATGTAGATGTGACTTCAGCATCTGATTTAATGTCTATATTAGTTGGATTGCCTATCTTGTGCCCAACTTTACTGCCAGAAACCAACACCTCAATACCCAATATAACCATCACGGGTCTGATGGAAAAAAATATGCTCGACACTTGAATTATTTACTCATTTTAATGCAAAAAGTAAGGTGTAAATAATACCTTTCTTTGCCACTGTTGTTCATTAAACTTAAGTGATAGTTTAATATTCTGCAGATTGCATTGTCGGTCAAAATTTCATCCGTGATAAGATAATTTAATTGAGTTGCCAACATGGTGAACGAGTTATACCTCTGTCCATCGGACACTAGCAATCTGTAGCGATCGGTAGTGACACCATCCTTATTAACGGATCTCGGTAGTTTTTTGTAACCCTGTAAAATTATTACACGATTATTAGGATAGCAATCACTGAAAATTACAAAGTTAGAATTCTTGTCTTGCACATCCAAATCATTAGTCCTGTGCAACATCATAATTTTTTATTACAATTGAAATAATGTTCGATTGACAATTGAAATATTTCTAATGTGATAGACATATATCATGAGTCATGACACATAACATATCAAGATATAACAAGCACTTAAAGTTAGATAAAAATCTACATAAAAATGAGAGAAGCAATTGTCCTGACTCTGCTGAATAGACCTTGCTCTGTAAAAAAAATCACGCTTTCACGAGATAAATAATTTTGATGCGCCGACTAACGAGGATGCAACAGATCAGAGGTGGGATTTTGTAACTCCTTAAGGTGTAACTCCCTTCGATTTTTTTCTTAGCACTAATCTTTTAATTGGCTTTATAGAAATGCAAAATTCTTGTCTAGAATTAAAGTACGCATCAAAATCTAGGTCATGGTGGTCGTCACGTATAACAAAAAATATTAATTTTTGTTACCATGACCTAGATTTTGATGCATACTTTAATTCTAGACAAGAATTTTGTATTTCTATAAAGCCAATTAAAAGATTAGTGCTAAGAAAAAAACCGGTTATCAAGTTACAAAATCCTGCTACTGAATTCCATACTCACCCATACTTGGAGCACCGGTTTCTCGACGTCCGTGCCCCGCATGATTCTCTGAAACAATGAAATGTCAATTGTCACACAATACAACGCAATAACAATATAATGCTTTCGGCTGGATTCGGGGAGCGCGCTATTAGCGCTATTTGCTTATTCTATCCTTGTTTTACACCTGATGAGCGATAAAGATAGAATGATGCAATAGCGCTAATAGCGCGCTCCCCGAATGCAGCCTTCAACAGATTTACCTCCAACGCTCCTTCCGTTAAATTGTACATGACTGCGGTTTATTATCGCAGCGTGGTGAGAAAAGTCCTACGTCCTACCGATTGCTTATCCAACAAAAAAAAAGGCCGACGATATCGATAGTATCTCCCGTTCTGCTGTTTCCCGCCGAATAGTTGACACCGATCAACACCGATGTCGAGTCGAATATTAGCACCGATTATTAAATCCTTGATATCTAACGTCATTGACGACACGCTGATATTCCTTCACGAGCCCCAAGTCGCTCGCGGTCGGCGCGGCGTGTACACCAAATTGTTTAACAAACACGCAGTGACGCAGTTAGAACAGTAGTAAAATGGGCTACACGTGGTGCACACGGAATGCGCAACTGAACCTTATTGACGCCGCACACGTGCGGCAGAGTGCGTTGACCAATCAGAAGGCTGCCGCAAGTCGCCTGCGATCGCGAATTCTGAAAGCCGTGTGAGGCGGACTTAAGGCGACGCCGGGTCGCCGCAGAGGGCGCGGACGCCGCTCGAAAAAAGGTGCTATGGGACTCGCGGGACTCGCGGGAGGGGGTTGAGACGCGTTCGGCGTGTGACAGAACGAGACGAATGGCGGTGAAGGAGGAAGAGGTCCCCCGAGCAGAAGACACTGGCCCGTGGCCGCCATTTTTCTTCTGACGTTAGTGACGTTCAGTGACGTTGCTGTAACTGTAGCTGGCAGCTGGCAGCTGCTGCGGCTCGCGTTGTACATACTATTCGCCGCGGTGATCACTGTGATCAGTGTATCTCTGTATCTCTCTCTCTCTCCCCTTCTCTTTTTCGTCCGAGGGTGAATCGACGGCGACGGTAACGAGGAGAAGGAGAGGAAGAGGAAAAAGTAGAAGGAGGTGGAGGAGAGAGCGACAACGACGACGGGGCGGCGACGACGGCGACGGCGACGGCGGCGACGGCATCCGGACGGTCTCCGTGTGTAGTGCGCATTAAGATAAGAGCCGAGTGCGGAGATAACGATAAGACGGACGATCGAACGTCAGTGATAGATCGTGACTGCTCTATCATCATCGGCAACGGCAACGACAGCGGCGGCAACGTCAGCGGCCGAGGCAGAGGAGGAAGAGGAGGAGGAAGAAGAAGAAGAGGAAGAGGTGTGGAGGTGGAGCAACAGCAGCAGCAGCAGTAGCAGCAGCAGCAGCGGTGTGACGGATACTCTCGAGATCCGATCGGATCAGTCGCGCACGATTGGAGCGAAAGGGAAATTCGTCTCGCGGTTTGCGGTTAACGGACCGTCCGAGGATATCGACGAGGTGACGACCGCGGTGGGGAATCGCAGCGGCAACGACGACGACGACGACGACGACGACCACGGGGAGGAGGAGGAGGAGGAGGACAAGGACGACGGGGACGACGGAACGTTATACTCGTGTACGACGGCCCATCGGCGCGACGGGCATCAGCGAACTCGGAGCAGTCGGAGCGCACCGTGAGAGCGCGTCGCCAGGCATCGCTCGTCCAGGTGCCGCGTAGGTCCCTCTCTCGCCTCGCACGACGACGACGAGGAGGAGGAGGAGGCGGGGCATCGTGCTCGTCGCTGGTAATCGTATTGTCGTGCACGGTGCACACGGTCACGCGCCACCGCGTACGTCGGCAGCAGCGCCACCAGGATGGAGAGGCGAGCCGCTTTTGTGCTGCTGGGGATGCTATATTTAGCGGTGGGCACCCTCGTCACGGTCCAGGCAGGTGAGTACCTCTCTCTCTCTTTTTCTCTCCCCTTCTCTCCCCTTCTCTCCTCGACAGGCACACACCGGCCTCCTCTCTCTCCCTCTCTCTCTCTTTTTCTCTCTTTGGAGCGCGCACGCCTTTCGACGCCTCTCGCGATCGGCGACCGCGCACGCGACGCGCTCGTTCCTTCCCCTTCGACTCCTGGGGTGTCACCGTCACCGACAAGGCGCCCCGACGGAGTTCCATCGTCGTCCGAGGACGACGAGGAAAACTATCTTCTCGGAGTGCAGGTTCCGCCGCGGTCGATAACGGACGGCTCACGCGACACCGCGATTCACGTATACCGTTGACGCTAATTGACGTTCACGATGATTGACAGACGTAAACTCCGGGATAGAAGTAGGCGACGATGCGGCCCCGGGCCCCGGCTGCGCGAGAGACTTGCTCCGTTCGCGAAAACTTGGCCAGTGTCACCTTTCTGGCCACCCTTTACTCGATACATCTTTGGTCTCGCACCGCAATTTTACATCCTCGATGTTTTATCAATAGGCTGCGAATCGAGAACCCCCGTCTGTCAATAAGACGGAATTTCATCGCGTGGGGTGATGCGAAACTTGGAGTAACGTTCAACCGGCGCGGCGCGGCGGCGTCGCCTGCTTTTTGATCGCGCGGCCGTCCCTCATCGATTGGACAGCTATATACGTCGACCACTTTTCGTGGCACTGCCGACGGTAAACCTGAAAATTTTCCCTAAACCTAAAGAGGACGGCGTGTGTTCTCCGATTGACTCGGCAACGGCGCTCTCGTTTAAGACCCAAGCGTGGCTTGTCCACCGCCGACTTGCGTGACAGACGGGTTTTAATTAAATCCGAGTCGACGCTGCCTCTCGGCTCGCGGTCGTAATACGAGCAAAGGTAATACGTTATTAATCGTGCCAAGGTGATGAGCGAGGCGTTAAAGGTCAGAGGTGCTTAAACGCACCTCTTCGGAACTTGAAAATCGAAGAAGCACGAATGCTACATCCGCGCCGACGAAAGATCGTCCTTAATTCCGTTGTTCGATCCCTACAACCTAGCTTTCTCGGACAAAACTGTCCTTCGGTTCGATCGACGATTTTATACTTCGGATGCTTCTTATCGAGAAATTAAATTGAATTGAATCGTCGAAGGAGGACGAAGCTTTCATTCGGGATTAAACCGGGGCCGGCTGTCATCGATCGTTATTGTTCTCCCCTATTTCATATCCGAACTTCACGACGCGATAGGCGAAATGGGGAAGGAACAGACGCGTCTGAATGTGCGACGCGAGAGCACCGGGCCTACGGTTCTAGATACGAAAATGGAACATCTCGGACCGCGTTTCTGTCGAGCGCGACGTGGGATTATATAGCTCCTGTTTAATTTCAAGACCGACGGACGTGTTACGTGGAACGATTGCAGAGAGAAATCGCAATCGTTGCTATCTCGAGTAAATTTCGTCACAGCCGTATCTGTCATGTGGATTTTGCCTGTAGATTAGATTGCTCGTTCGACGGTACTTAATAACCGTATGATTCCTGTAGTTTGTCCCGGTAGATTCGATACGGTATTGTTTGGAGTTGAATTCTTGCAAGTTCCGCGAGGATTTTAATGCAACTTTAGCATCGCGATTCGCGACGTTCTTGTGATGAGAGCGTAAACTCAAAATGACTGGTAAAATGAGCGAGTAAAATCAGATTTAATATCTCTTGCATAGAAAAAAAGAGGTGTCAAATCAAAACTTATATACTCGTATAGGGTATGTTATATGTATATGCAACAATCTATAATCTTCTTATAAGAATTTCAACTTTTCATTTAATTGTAAGCTTTTATTTCTTGGTTGAACTATAATGACTTCATTCAAGCAAGCAATGCATTATTAATCTCATTTCAAGATTATAGATTGTTGCTTATATATGTATATGAGTATTATTATAAGTCTTGATTTGACACTTCTCTCTCTGTTTTTCTTTCGGTGTGGGTTTTGCTGTTAAATAATATTCTCGTTATTATTCTATTAAATGCACCCTGCAAATCTCACAAGTGTAAAGAAAATTTTAGCATATGCGCATAGTTTTATATGCAGTTATTCGTTGAGATTACAATTTTATTAATTTAGCAATCGGAGTAACTTTTTTACTTCTAGTTTCCTATCTGCGACAATCTGCAACCTGAATTCCTCGTTATCGCGTTAATCAAAGCTTTGAGAAAGTCAAACAACGCGAGACGGACGAAAATGCAGATATAAATCAATAACTGTCTTACTCGCGATGGATGTGCTTTTTTTTTATTTATTTATAGGGAGATAACGTTCGCGGTTTTATCGCGTAAGGTCGGTTAAGCCGATATACGCGTTGAGTATTTACTTTTCCTGCGGGCCGCGTTGAAAACCTCTCGCCGCGGAGTCGTGCTTACGGATACGCGTAAACAGCGGATTTCGTTTTTCCCGGTACGATCTTTCTTCGCGGATCACTAATATTTACGACGCTACCATGACGCTATCATGACCACAATACCCACATTCTGCGGGGCGCCTTGAAGAAACTTCCCGCGGCGGTGAAACCGAAAGTTTGATTCCCGCGTAATAAACACGTGTTGATCGCGTACAAAAATATAACACGCGAAGATAAATTAGATCTTATACTTTTTCCCCTCGTATATACGTTCCGTTCGAGGGAACTTTAAGTATCGCGGATCACTCAAGAAAGGAGGAAAATGAAAGAAATGGAGTTTTATCTTTATTACGGAATTTTATCTTTGAGATGCACAAAGACACGTGACGATCTTTAAATATATCAGCAGATTCGAGTGATGTCACGACACAGACGTGTTCGAAATTTTAACAATGAGACTCGGCAGCGGGCGAATGGAAAGTTTCCAAGCGGAGGCGTTTTAGCGGGGCGTTTATTAACGTATAATTTGCGGTTTGTTGAATATCTCGCGCGGCAAGGCGTCGCGTCGCTTTCTAGGTCGCTTTAATGAGAGTTATCGACACCGACGAGACGCGTTCTAAAAAAGTTTAGTCGATAATGCTGCAACACTGTGCATCCTCGCGAGTCACGGTATGCACGCTCTGCGAGTCCATCGCGCACACGCTCCCTCGGCCGTCGTAATCAATCTTTGTTTCGCGGAGCCCTTGGTGATTTGAGTCCCGTAATTTTATTATTTCAATATTTCATTGTTCTCTCGTAATTTCACATTATTTGTAATAAAATAGAATTATGTAATAATTGAGTGGTGTAACACAGCAACAACAGATACTAGAACAATGTAATAACGGATATTCCGCGGTGCATAATATAAGTGTGAAATAATTTGGCCGACGTGTCTGGTATCGATTCCCGCGACGCTTCAGTTTACGGTCATTAACACTCTGCATCAATCTTCCGAGTATTAACATTTTAGATCGTTAGTTATACACGCATCGAGATTGCCTCTAGCTATCGGCGTTCAGAATTTGGAGCTGCAATAACATTTAAAGTTTTCCCAAATATTTGAAAGTTTTGTTAAAACACTTGAGAATTTTCGCAGCTCGAGCTGTATATTTATCTTCACAGCGTGAAAGAGCATTTGTCATCGAACACGTGATATCCTTGACGCGAAAGGCATATGTTAGCCGTTAAATATTTTCATCAAATATTTATTGAGAAAATGTAAAAGTGACGCGAGAGAAAAAGAATAAAAGAATCTCTTATCGAGTCTTTCTTGATCCTATTACCCGTGAGATTATCTTGTTGGATCTTTTTCGAACCTCACATAGGCAAAGAAGGTTTTTCTTTCCTTTTTTCTATCGGCGATGATAATCGGTGCGGCAATAACTGGGCACGTCATCGCGCAAATGTTACTTTCACGACGGATAGGAGAAGGACTCGCGTGGTGCTGTTGCCAAGGTTCGAGTATCTCTGTCGCGCAGCTCGGTATATCCGATTCCGCGTACATATATAGACTATCGCGGTTCGTTTCGCAACGAACGATCGCCGAGGATCGTGTCTTGAAATCGCGACGCGAAAGCGAGAGACAGCAGCGGCGCGCGCCACGTCGGGCATCGCCGATCGCGACCGGGTCGAGGTGGAGGACGACGGCGACGGTGAACTTATTCGCGCGCCGCGGCAACAAAAGTTGCGCAACGATCGACCCTGTTTTCCGTTCACCCAGAAAACCCGACTCGTTTTCCCGCGAATGGTAATCCATATCTGGGTATCTGTTCGCCGAGGGGGATCGTTATAGACATCAGCCCCCCGATATACGTGACGCAGGAGAGCCGAGAGAGACCAACGTCGGTGGGAGAGACGGAGAGAGATAGAGAAAGAGAGCGACGAACGTCGTCGCCTTTGCATGGCCTGCCGGCCTGCGTTTGAGAGCCAGAGAACGTTAAAAACTTAACTCCGAATAGCTTGCGCGGCCCGCCTATTTTTACATCTATAAATCGCGAGACACTACGTATCATAACGTCCCGAATCGACTCGGCGCCGAAAAACGCAAACTGTCTTCCCCCCCTAGGCGCTCTCACATCATTTGATTATCAAGGTCAAGCTGCAGACCCTAAGCAATTCACGGACATCTGCGCGAGATCGTAATACGCTTCGCACGTGTGGACGATGGTACTAGAAATTAGGGGATAAAAAAAAGGAACTTGGCCCGTAAGAATTTTCGAATTTTAAGTATTGAGGAGAATTAACAAATTTTTTTTGCATCTTTTTGAGAATAGATTACAAATTTTATAAAAAATAATATTTTAATCCAAAAAAATATTTATTAGGTGGCTCCTAATAGCATATTTACTTACTTTTTTACACATATTTATTTAAAATTAGATATTTTTATTTAATTGAAATAAAAATATCTAATTCTAAATAAATATGTGTAAGAGGTAAGTAAATATGCTATTATAGGAGCCACCTAATAAATATTTTTTTTTATTAAAATATTTTTTTTCTCAGTGTGTGTACATGTAATAATTTGTTTTCGTAATAACTCTTCTGAGACCAGCCTGCAGAGATATCTAGCCACCGCGTCTGGTTGGTCAAGAAACGTGTGTCTCTATTCTTGAACGCCAGATGAGAAAACGCTTACGTCTCATCCTGCAAGGATGCATCTATTTTTACGGTTCTCCAACGTAACGCCGAGTGGTTCCATAGTCTTCGCGACACGTTAGAAACTCAGAGGAAACCACGTTCAAGATTACGTCTCTCGAAACGAGAAAGCGAGTCTAGGAATATACTCCCGAAAGTGTGTCACATCTTGCATTGATTACCGCAACTCAAAAACGCAACGCTGTGCGACGTGAAGTTTCAATGGGCCAACAACAAACTGCGCACGTCGGTGCATCGCAAGTTAGGAAAGAAACACCGGCACGTGTTTTCGTTTCGAGAGTCTCCGTCGTTCGTGCATGGCTAACGATAAGCGTGAGATGAAACGAAGCGAGATGAATAGCGCGAACATCTCTGATTGGAATTACAGAAATTACAGCGATTGCTATCGCGGTCTTTTTCCTCCCGCGAGAATTCTTCGCGTGCGCGAGCTGCGCCCGATGATAGTCACGCGTTGGGACGTTGGGAATGCGTGACTACCGTTCCGAAGGATACGTCCTTCGACCGTGGAACTCGACTCGCCAGTCGCCACAAATGTCATTCACCTAAAATGTAATCGCTTAGTTCCAGAATCGCGTCACGCACGATTCTTTCTCGAAGTCTCTCCTATTCGATCTAAGCGACGAGCTACGCCTCATCGATAATTCTTTCGCGCGAGGGGAGAAGGAGGAGCAAACTAAAAAGTGATCGGGGGTCCGCCGTGCGTCGTGTCGATTGAGAGACATTCTGGCTCACGAACTTCGTGTGCGGATTTTCAGCTGCGTGGTGCCGTCGTTGAAAGCGGGCTTAAAATAACATTCGTAGTTTATTGATTTTCCTTGAGTTACCATGCCCCGCCGATTCGCATTTGAACGCCGCCGCGCCGTGTCAGTTCCGCCGGACAATTCCCCTCCTGTTTGCCGGATTCGACCGGGCCTCGCCTTTGAAGGGGGACGAAGAGAAAAAAGATCAGAATACCGACGAAATTATTCCACCGCGACCACGCGATGTTGTCGAGCATCGGTCGGCGTAATTTAATAACCGGAATCAACGTTAGCTCGGTTAGAAAAACATTTATTACAGTTTGGTTGCCCGCACTTACGATCCGCGTCTACGATGGACTATATTCGTCATGAAGACGTGACGCTGGCCATTAAACTCCGGTTGATTATCGTCCGAGAGAATTCGCGTCGGGTATAAAGCAAGAGAAGATTTATACGAACACGAGGAATTGATTTACGGCGAAATCAAACGATATATGCACGAATATCGACTTAGAGCTACTATCGGCTTCGATAGTAGCTCCACGGTCTTCGTATAACTTTTTGATGAACGAATGTACTGAAATATATGTATGCTAAATTTAAACAATGTAATTAAAGTATGAACGGTAAATTATGCGACAAAATAAATACGTCCGAATTAAAAGAAAAATCCAAATTATTAACGATTACTATACGAACGTATTTTATAAGAATCTAATTTTTCGAAACATTCGATTGTATTTTTACCGTGATAAGTAAATTAAAAAAAAACTGATGAAAATATTGTTTGCGTTAAACCGTACTGTGTAAGAATTGAAATGGACATTGAACGCGGTCAGAATAATTCTCCGCGGTGAAAATAATTGAACAATGCAATACGTCAAACGATTTGTTCTCGGAATTTTTCCTTGTTCATTAGACAGCTCTTTGAGCGACGTTTACATGCCGGTTATCAGCGTGTTGCAATCTGGTGAATCTGGCAATCAAGATGAGTTTTGCCTCGACTTATTCGGTTGACGTTAATGACGCGATCAACATTTATTTTGACCACCGAGCTATCGCGCCGCGACTCGAAAATAACGATCCGCGCGCCTGATTCATATATTCTCACTGGCCACGCCAGACCGTGCTTTGTCACTATTTATCACTGCGAACCTACTATGACGCATATAACTTCGCGCACACAAGCACGTGTACGTCATCACGCTGGTGGTATAATTCCGCTGATTCGTCATCAACGCGCGTGGCACCTCTGCTGCCGAACATTTTATTCAAGCCGTCCGCGTCCAAAGGTCCCGAATATTGTATAAATATTATTTTACGTATTATATAATTTGATAATAAAATGAATCCCGTTCAAGAATTTATTCCAACCGTGAGAAAATAAATTAGCAAAGAAAATAAACGCTAAATTAATTTCTCACAAGAGACTGATATAGAATCGGAAATTATTCTTTCTTGCGAATATAATGATACCACTCCAGTGTTTATAGAAACTGAATTCGAAGTGGTTTATTGTTAGATATTAAAATACACAAACGCTTTCATAAAAATGATGAGATATAATTCGAATATCAAACACTATATTAAAGTAAAATTTAACAAGAGGATCTAAGAATTAATTTCTTTATGTGTTCGTCCGAGGGATAATTCGTGGCGAAACTTGCGAGCGACAGCTGTTCACGAATATTACTGATTGTTATAGAGCAATCAGCTAGATTGCTACTAATTGTCCTTTCCGCGAAAGAATTCCGGTTTACATTGCTCCGCGGTATGTACTCGCTAAGATAATTATAACTGATTATACACGTATGCGATCGATAGTTGGTGTGGTCTCTTCGCACCGACTGCTATAGGAACCAACAACCGGGAGGAGCGTTCTCGTGCCGAGCGGGCTAAAACGTAAACGTGCGTAAACACGCGTTCCCCAAGTGCGGGCGATCGATATTCAGATTATTCTTTCTCGCATTCGAGATAAGTAGAAATATATTTCCGCCACGCCTGTTTTCTACAAGGCAAGTCTATCACGTAAGTTTTCCGGAGTTCAATATCGATCGCGACCCGTGCTGCAAGTATAATACGATGCCGCGAGTCTCAAGATTTTCAATTTAATTTAGAGACGGAAATAAAACTAGCTGACTCGACTTACAAATCGGAATATTTAATATTGACGGATTTACTTAAAACACACAGAATTTCTCAACTGTTACTCGATCAATATTACCTTGAACTCAGGGCCGCGAAATTGCAATGTAATTTCCGCGGTTGCTATAAAGTAATGGTGTGTTTATCCGTTAAGACTCTCTTCGGCGTTTTATCTTACCTTTTACCCACGTGACTTAAATGCTTTCCGAAGATTGTCGTGTCCAAGGTTAGACGTTTATGCAAATTTCCGCTTACTCTACGTATAACTTCCTTATAGTGATACATTTTCTTTGAAACAGCGAGCCTGGTGCTCTCTGCTATATAAACAGAGAGACGTGTGTTAATTGTTGAAAACTAATTACAAATTTTGTAATATTTTGTGATTTCTAAATTTTTTACGATTTATAATAGTTATTTGTGTAACAAGTGAGGCCTTCGGCTCGTGCGTAAACTCCGCACCCGGGAATTTTCATCTTTACACACGGCTTACACTCCCTATTTTATGTTGCAAGTGCCTGAAAAGTGGTCTATCACGCACGCGTAGCGTGCGTAAAAGGGCACTTTCCATGCACGTGTTGCATAAAAGGAACTTGCAAACTGATTTGACTAATATAAATCGATTTAAATATTAAAGATAAAATTATCATAGTCTCTAGTTCTTTCTGACTTGTACACGAACTTAAATGTTTTCCTTTTCAATAGCAGTGACGTACACGGGACCGACGGTTGCTCCGCGCGAGGGACAACCTTGGGACATCGTGTGCAACGATTTGAAGGATGATGATCTCATTAGGTGGACCAGAGATGGCAATACGCTGGAACCTGAGTTGTCCAGCGGTCAGCTGGTCGTCTACTCAAAGCAGGGTACCGGCAGCAGCAAGCTCTCGGCGGCCCAAGCGACCGAGAACCACGAGGGAGTGTACAGATGCACCCCCGACAGTCCGAACGCTTATCACCTCTCGTTATACTTCGGTTCGTAGTGTTAGTTTATGTGTGTTATTATCGATAGTTTGATAAATTGCATCCTATCAATCGCATAAAGAATCTGTCGGTAGAAGAATTACAAAATTTTCCTGCGACACCTCGTACATTTATGTTAGTATTTTTTTTTCTACGCGCGTTTATCACCGTTTCCATGAAGAAAACTAGTGCATTTCCGACTACCATTATACCTACCTGAATTTAACACTTTATTGTTACGTTTATTACACACGTGTTTGCTGCAGAGACCCTTCAAGTCTAACACGGCTAAATATTGAGTTTGACAAACAGCTAAATATCGATTATCGATATAAAGTTAATAAGTCAAGTATTTACACCTCTACGAAGATACGTGGCCTATATCTGAAATCTTTTCTCGACATGTGATAATATTTGATAAGTGATATTTTCCGCCTCGAACATTGAACAAACTTTCAGTTATTGCTTTATTGCATGTACAAGAGTATTTTATTCACCTTCCATCTCGATTCTCGACACGACATTTATTAATATTTATTACACTATTTATCGACAGACTATAATAGTAGTAACATTAACTATCATGCACATGCAAGAGCTAAGAATATAAGAGCTTATGTTATTTATCTAATAATAATATATCTCATTAATATAACATTCAAATGCTGATATTTATGAATAATTAATCCGTTTTATGGATATATCACTCAACTGTATGCACATCAAAATCTTACGAAAGATTCATTATCATTATATTAATCACATGTCTCTAATCGTGTAAGATAATTGATATATCTTACGTCATACTTTATTATAGATAACAGAAATTTCAATTCTGATAACTGAAATATGCGATGGATATTTTATGCTCGAAAATCAGAGAAGTTAATGAGAACAGAATAACATTCGGACGATTCACGCAAAAGTGAATGAACTTATTCTACAAAAGCGGAATGTACGAATTGTTCGCATCTCTTCGGTTGCCATGTTTCTCGGCTATTATTATATAGAATATTTAGGACGACGTTCTAAGAATATAACTGCAGTGGTAGTTGTCGCCGTCACTCGTGCATTATAATACCTGAGTAATTTATGGAAAAGTTATAAATTAATTTTTTTATGACTATTTAAAAAAAATAGAGTTTTTTATCATCATCTTTGAGGTCTTTGCGATAATACGCGCGCACGTTATTTTTCCCCGATGACTCGTTTGACGTCGCAATTTGCACGGTTATATTTAAACGTACATCGAAAAACAACGTTTTAACGCATCTTCTTGTTTGACGCAGATATTAAGATTAGAGTTATTACGGCCAAAGATGTACCTCTGGTGCTCGAATGCGCAAACAGAAGCACTGGCGATAAAGTGCAGTGGCTGAAGGAGAAGATACCGTTGAGCACAGCGTTGGCTGGCGAAGATATCACCAAGATTGATAACGAGACTGGCAGCCTGCAGATTTTACAGGATAAAGAAGTAGTTTATGGAAATTACACTTGTAAAGCAGCTAACGCCACGATCGAGTACAGAGTCGTACGTGAGTACTCCAGCACAACATTTCTAGTATTTATAGAATAAGTTATCAGAAATAAGCGACTTAAGCGGAAAATATTGTATGAATTTAGTCACCGCTGTTAAGTTACTTATTTTAAGAAAAGAGAACATAATTTTTTTTGCAAAAATGTTATGCCAAAAGAAGTTTACATCTCACATTCGATGTTCTAAAATTTCAGCGAGGCCAACGGCGCATCTGGCTGAATCTACCAGCGTGGTGGAGGGCGAGAAACTGCACTTAGTGTGTGGCGGTAAACTGAGCGTTCTTAGTCCTGGCGTAAAAATAAGTTGGACTTTCGGGAATCAGAATTATACGAGCAGCAAGGGTCGCGTGAAGATCACCAAGGATATGGAGAAGGGTATCCACGGCGCCGTCCTGGTTGTCGAAAACATCGAGATGGACGATCGCGGTGACGTTATCTGCAGGATGTCGTACAACTGGTCTGATACCGTACCAGAACACTATTCGGAGGCCAAGACATTCCTCAGGGTGAAGGATAAGCTCGCCGCACTCTGGCCCTTCCTAGGCATTTGCGCGGAGGTTGTTGTTCTATGCGCCATCATTCTAGTTTATGAGAAGAAGCGGAACAAAGCTGAACTTGAGGAGTCCGATACCGATCAAAGCCCTGATACGTAAGTGTGTTTTGATATGATTATGTTTCTCTTGTGGAATTCTATTTTACGAAATGTACGATAGAATTACGATCTTGTATTTCTGCTCGATGCAGTTTTATCTTGGAACCTAATCCTGCCGAGGAACCCCCTGAATGGCATGTTCCGCTGCATGGACCTCTCCCACCCGATATACCTCCCATACCACAGTTCCGATTCATCAAGAGTGTTCGCTTCGAGCCCACCTCGGATAAGTTTCGGAAACACCGTACTCTAAAATCGGCTCCAGTTTGGCTAAATTATTTATCTCGATTGTTTACGAAAAGAAAAACGCAGATGAGGATTATTTTGCCTACTCCATTCCAATCCTATTTCACACTCCTTTATAATAATAAACTTATAGTATTTGCTCGTAATGTTTGTAGTTTTATAAAATAGACTAAAGCGGGGAGCACACACACTTTTGCATAACGCATAATGCGTAAGCATAAGAAAATTGATTGGTCCATACACATGTGCATAAGGAAATAGACCAATCAATTTTCTTATGCTTACGCATTATGCGTTGTGCAGAAGTGTGTGCTCCCCGCTTTATAAAACATAAATTATATGTTAGTGGAGACGCTTTATAGCTTCTCGTACATACGTAACTACTTCACCTGATATTCTGTTTTTATTTAA
The DNA here is from genome assembly GCF_003070985.1 of Temnothorax curvispinosus. NCBI lineage: Eukaryota > Metazoa > Arthropoda > Insecta > Hymenoptera > Formicidae > Temnothorax > Temnothorax curvispinosus. Next base: position 16,615 of record NW_020214259.1, read on the forward strand.
ATTTATAGTAAACCGACACCCAACAAGGAATCCGACGTCAGGCAGAGGAAGTGAAACAACAAGTAAATGAATTAGAGCGATGCGATAGAAGCGGGAGAACGAGTCGTCATGTATAGTGCTGTAATGGAAACATGTAAAGACAACGGAACAACGGCTTTTGAATGAAAGAGATGTGTCGTCACAAACGTGGAATAAACACTGCAAAATGGACAGCAGCGGGCTTGAGTGGGCCATTCATAGTGCGCTCCTGTGTGAAAACAGGCTTGTGCAGCAGACGCGTACAGAGCAGGATCATACAAGTTACTAACAAATTAAATTAAGCCTTATTACGGTGTTCACTCCGTTTATCAGATGTTTGCCTGTTCGTATTCTTTAACTACACCGCTTTGACCGATGAAGAGAGAGATGTGTTGAATTATGTACAAGTGCCGATGATGACACGAATGCGTGCCAGGGAATAAAAGGTGTGTGTGTGTATGTGTGCATGTATGTCAGTGTGAGAAAGAGAGAAAGAGAGAGAGAGAGGGGGGGGTAAGAGAAAGAAAAATAATGCATGTATGAGTGACAAGCTAACAAGTAAACAGACCGATAGAAAAAAAGCAGAGATAAAATGGCATTCCCGCCGAGCGCGAGTACGTGCGCGATTACGTATAATTTCTTACAAAACGCTTCGTGATGCGTTCTGACAAACACCGTAGTTTAATCGCGCGTTTACTCGTCACACACATCGTCGTATTGTCCTGCGCGGCATTTGCATTCGCGTTCGTCGGGCATGCCATATATTAGATTCGCGTAGAATTCGTTTCTCAAACTTCGCCGGCACGTGTGACCGAAGAAACAAAAAACAACTTTATGGTAGAGCCGAACATATGTGCTCGATGCTAGTTATGTAATAATAGGAACGCGGGCAGTGCGTGCCACAATTGACTTCCGGATATATGCTCGCGTACTTTTAGAGATCGCAAGAGAGAGAAAGAGAGATTGAGAGAAAGAAAGAGAGTGAGAGAGGGAGAGAGAGCTTGTCTTTGGCGTCGCCTTATATTCCATCGCTCGTGAAGATATCCCGGAAGTCTAGCTGCACGCGACGCCGTTGTTAATGACATTAATGTAATTAATACTGTAATATTATTGCCATCGTTACTACTGCTGCTACATCTATCGTTATTATGATTATTACAAGTATTATATCGTTAATTTTATCACTCTATTGTAATAATTTATAATCCGTACCAACACGATTCTCTATATCGACAGTGTCGTCATTGTCACAGACGTTACAATTTTTATCCATAACGACTATTAGCAATCGCTTCATAGGTATTTTGCTCGTTTATTCCTACCGTTATGACCGCGTTACCGCTTCTCCTTGACATTCTCTAAGTATCGATAGGCTAATTGCATATAAGTGGAACAATGTGTGGAAGTAACGCTTTAAAGATGAAGGTAATCCATTAAAGAAACACAGGACGCGTCAACTTCGTTTAAAAAATGTACAAACGTTTTATTGCTCAAACGCGTGTCCACGCTTGCTTTTTAGAGTAGATGATGTAGATACATCCATTAAACGTGTCGGGATTCTGTTGCGCGATATAAACAGACGCGTATTCGAGCGAGATAAACTTAGGTACATATGTTTTTTTCATGGATCTTCGAATTCTCGAATTTCAGGATCGTTGAATCCTGTTATTCGTGGATCCGTGGATCCTTCGAGTCTTATCTTCTTGACATTAAGCTATATGGCCCCTGGATCTTTCTTGAATCTTCGAATATATACTGCTAGATCATAAGATTCATATTTTGGACTCAGGGATCCTCGGACCGTCAGATTCTCGGCTACTACATGAGACTTATTTATATAATTATACAGTTTCTCCACCGCAAAAGCACAAAAGTTTGACGAGAGTTCATACGCTCTATACAAATTATAGGGCGCGCGCCCCATGAATATCTTCTTTGGTCGTAAGCGCCACTTCTATGCTTCCGTACGGGGTGACTTCCCTATCCGTATCTCAAACCCAGCGATTTGATTCGAGGTTGTCCTCGGCGAAGGGAGGTCACGGGGAAAGAGGAAGGAAGAAACAGAGATAAAATAGCACCGCACAGGGGCTGCGTAGTCCTTTCTCCGCGTCCTCTGTCACTACAACTCGGATATGTACAGATCGCTTCGGTGAAGTGGGTAAAATCGTTCTCGCGATTCGACCTGAACTTCCCCTTCGTTTATTTCGGCATCTGGTTGCCGTAATCCACGTAAACGCGCACGACCTCGCCGCTGTACTTTCGCTGGCTGGGCATGAAATAGAAGTCTGGCTGATTCGCCTGGGCTACCGCGCCCGCCGGATTGTGCATGCTCTTTGGGCGGCCGTAGTGGTCCCTGCGATCTTGCGTGTAGTAACCGTGCTGAACAGGCGCCGAGTGTCTGGCACCGGGCGCGCGTGGAAGACTGTAGGTCGCCCTGGGTCCGACCATCCTGTTGGGCCCCTCGACCACGTCGGTACCATTCATACCAGTCATGCCGGTCATACCGTTGCCAGTCATCTCTCTGGCTCTCGGCAGGCTGGAAATCGGTGGCGGCGGCGCCTTCTCCTCCGTCTCGAACGCCTCGAACGCGAAGTTCGTGTTCGCGCCGGAAGCGTAGTCTTTCCAGGCATTACTGGCGATCAAACGTTCCTACGCAAAAAAATGACGCGTTTAGAACACGAAGAATGCAAATAATTTTACAATTTTTTTCGTCATTTCTTAATCACAAATTATTGTCTTTTATATATTTCACACATGTTTATTTATCAATTGATAACGTAAGAAAAAAAATTTATTTATGATAATCTGTCGATGCATAGAGTAGATAGAAACACACAAGTTAATTAATTTAATTTAATCAACCCATATTAGTGGAAAAAAAATAAACGAGAAAAGTTTGGTAGCGAGGCGCAAGAAACGTGCAATTACAGAGAGAGAGCGAGGAAGAGCCAGATAAAAGAGCGAGTTAGTAAGATAACTGGATTAGAGCGAAACAACATAGAGGCGAGTGGAACATTGCGCACCGATTATACTCGACGAGAAGCTCTACCAGCTGGGATTAGTCCGATGCATAGACATTTCGGACGGGACGTAGTGATGCCGAAGCTGGTGGTGATGATGATGATGATGGTGATGGTTGGTGTTGTTGTTGTGATGGTGATGATGATGGTCGCCGTTTTGCTGTCGATGGTACCGCGTCGCGTTCGTGCGATGAATCGGGTTGGGCGCGTCGGAGGAAGCCAGAGGCAGCGAGTACACCCTCTTTTTTGGTCGCGGGAAGCGCGAGTCATGCAACACAAGCGAAGCAAAAGATGTCGGGTTCATTAGGGGATGGAAGCGTAGTTTTTACGCTACGGAGTGTCCCAAGAAGACGTATGCGAACGGCAGTCTGATCTTTCGTTTCCCCGAAGTAAAAAAAGAAAAGAGAAATCCGGCGTCTTCACAATATCATTAAATTACGGCTTTTCTTTTATTATAATTCAATTGACATGTTTTCCAGCATTAAATTATTTTAATTATTCATTAGATTTGTTACGATATTACAGTTATTTAGTTAATAGTTGCTACAATAAGTGTCGAATGATGTTTAAAGATTATTTTCCTCAGAGATAAAACTCCAATTTGCGTCATACATCTTTCTTGGAACACGTTAGGGATCACCACAAGTTCGTTAGAGAAAGAACAGAACACAACACTCAGGAGGAAGACCTGGGAATGCGAGAAAAAGTGGAGAGAAAAAAATACACGAAGAAGAACAAGAAGTTTCTAACGCACACAGAACATACCTTGGTCGCTCGCCTCTTCGAGCTCCTGTAAAGAGTACAACTGGCCTGGAGCAGAGCGAGGGCCAGCAACGCTGCTACACAACCGACGACGATATAAAGCTTCGTCGCGCCCAAAAACAGGTCTGTCGCGGAAGGTGGTCGATCGTATTCATCCTCCGTTTCTATATCGTTCACTGAAAACAAGTATAATATTTTCATCTCGTGAAACTCGTAACGAGATTGACGAAGATAAATATCCGGAATAATCTGAACGAATTTACATTTTTTCATGCCGTTAGCATTTAAAAAACGGCGCTACTTGAAGCTACATAATTAAACTGCATGACTCTTCAAATTTTAAGATAATTACCGTTATATGCAGTATTAAGAAAAAATGAGAAATCATCTAATTTCGGATCTCAATTAGGATAGAAAATTTATCGAGGACAAGGAGAGTTTTGTGTTACATTAATATATAATGTTTGGAAACTCAGCGCTTACCTCGGGGTGCTCTCACTATCAAGTACTGCGGATCGACGCTGAGTGCTCCGACCTTGCCGGTCACGAGTGCTTCGCGTAACGCTTTTTCCGCTTCTAAACCCGTGTCCGCGGCTTTCAAAGATCTACCCTTGACCTCGTTCTTGTCAACGATCAGATTCATGCGCGCGATCACTCCCTGTTCGTTGTCTCTGCAACGGGAACGAACGAGAATAAGTGGTACCTTATAATATCAAACATTGTATCTTCTCGCTGCTATTATTTCTCCCTTTTTGCTATCTTACTTTCGTAACTCGTCGAGTCGGACTTGATAGTAGCCCGGGAGTTTCTCGAAGACCGGTCCGAAGCTTTCCGATATCCTATTCGAGATCACTTCGAAGTCGGGACTGTCGGGTGTGGGGGCCATAAATCCGTCACCCAAGTTAACAAGCTTGACTTCGATATCGTAATGCAATCTCGGTGGCGCGGGCGTGGTTTGGTCTTCAATTTCTATGTGGGCAATTGATTATTTAATTAAAAATTAAAAGTATTATTTTCAACAAATTAAAAATATCATTTTTAACAATCAGAAATATACTTTGAAACACAATAACTACAAGACATAATTTTCTAACGAAAAAGATTATTCAGTGACAGTAGCAATTATTATAATAATTAGATGCGAAAAATGAAGAAATATAATTAAACAATGATATATAAATGACACAAATTAATAATATCTTTCTAAGAATTACATTAATAGTTGTCAAGCAACTTTAGCGAGCAACAAAAATGTGGTAGCCGGTATTTACCTTCCAGGCCGCAGGACTTGATGCATATCCTGTCTGACGAAACGACCGGTTTCGCGTCGTGCTTTCGGATCTTCTTATTGATCGGATTAAATACGCCTCCCTTCACCGGGAACATCATATACAGGCAACGATCGTCCGTAAACGAGAGATCCTTGCTGTCCTTCGTTACGCGTTTCCTCGAGAACCGGAGGGTGGTTACGCCATTCTCGATGCGACCGCTGATGTTGTAGACGTCCTGCGACGGGTCCAGCAATGGCGCGTTGTAACCACTAATCCAGGTGTCCATCACGAAAGCCCGACCGTTTGTCTTATCGACCCAGCCGAGCACGGCATCGGTCTGCGACTAAAAACGAAAAGAACAGTATTATCTGAACATTTCTAAGCTCCAATCTTCCTCTTTTAAGGAGAAACAGTCCTTCGGAAGTTCGGAGAGACGATCCATTTAAATGGTGGCTCTTTTCTCAGCTATCAAATTTGAGATTTAATTTGTGATTCAGTTAAAAGGACATCGAATATCGCGAAGCGGCTTATCAAGAGAAAGGACTGTCTCCTTATTTGACAAGTTCTTACCATGTTGTTGTCGTCGGAAAATCCAACTCCGGTCCACGTATTGGTATTCGTCGTGGAGATTACGAACATTATCAGATCCTACGGAGAAAAGTTTCCATGATATCGGCTTCGTCAGAGTGGCTTTGTTTGCGCCCGTACGAAATGGAACGCCGAGATAATATGAGATAATATGAGATAATATAAGATAATATGAGAATAAATTACCTTTTTACCCTTATACGTCCATTGTATGGCGTATTCGCAAGTGCCATTTTCCGGCGAGCAATTTCTCGGATAACGCCACTGACCACCACAGGTACCATCTTGCGACGCCACCCCGCCGGTGAATTCCGGCTTTTTAGCCTCATCTAAAACGTCCAAGATATTATTAGATATTGCACAAAATATTTAATAAGTGCGTAAATAAAATAAAAATAAAAAACATTTTAAGAATTAATGGAATATTTTTTTTGCGCAATAAAAATTATTTATAGCAATAATAATAATTATTATCGATAATGATCCAGAAAGAATGAATTAAAAAATACTAAAGGACGAAAAGTTTTGTTCAAAAATGCTGAGTCGGCATTCTCCATGCGATCTACGATTTTAAGCGCTGCAGACACAGCACGCGGGCTTGAATAATCTTCGGATAAACGCGGCGGATGCTGAATGGATGACCTCACCGAAGAAATTCATGGTGACCGCGCCTCTCTGCATTCCGTGGCCGTGATATTTGAGCTCGTCGACCTTGTAGAAATCTTTGACGCTGACCTTGGCCTTTTCGATCCCGCTAGCCGGCTGGTGTACGTACCTGCCCGGCTCTTGACCTTTCGCCCAAATCACCTGCATATTGCCGTCGCGAATCTCGTGATCGGTCGGCTCGTTCGCGGCCAATTTCCTGCGGAAGAGCATCGTCGTGACGCCGTCGCGTTCGTAGCCGAACGCGGCCGTCAGGCTGTCCCTGCCGTCCCAGTACGCGTCCTTGCGCGGCGTCGACCTGTCCCTCGTGTAATAATCGCCGATCCTGTAACTCGTCCCTCGCGCCGTGCCGATTATAATGTCCGTGCAGTCCATGGGGTTGAAGTCGTGCTTGGGCGTGTACTTGTGCCCCGGCGCCGGCAACGATGCTTCGCGAATAAATTTAGTTAACACAAGACAGCCGAGCATTGTGAAAATTCGCCGTATATAATTATCGATAATGATCCAGAAAGAATGGATAAAAAGTACGAAAGAGCGAAGAGTTTTGTAATAGAGGATGCCTATATGATGAAACTGAACGGTTAACTGAAATGCGTTTAATCCTTTGTCACCCGAATTTTTTGTAATTTCATAATTCATTTATGTGCAAAGAGAAATTCAGATTTTCTACGTACATCTTTTGGTATATTGTTTGAAATTTTAAAGTTGCATTTTTTTTACATAGCCTTCCTGTTAATATTTTTTGCGTACAATTTAAATTTTCAAAAACCTTCTACTCTCCCTTTAAGTGCATTTCAGCTCCATAGGATCAATTATTCGTCTGAATGAGATGAGTCGATGTTATGATAATGCGAGGGTTAAATGGTATCCTACGGTGTGTCGTGAGAGAAGTCGTGACGGGTAGAGATCGAGACACGTGCAAATTTCGTGTCGAAGTAATGCATGCTGCAAACCGGAAGTTATCGGTATTTACAGAGGAAAAATATATAAAATTCTCGTGGTGAGCATGATGTATATATATATATATAGCGACGAGGATGTGAAGCGTAAGCGTTATCGACGTTATCTCTGGCGTACAGTTGTTTACTCCTCGCTGCTGCGTGCGAAGACGCAATTGGCGAAATTAAACCAACGGGAATTTATGCGGAATCAGGACAGTTGCATTTAACAATTTACATTCGGCGCCGGCATCCGGTGGAAGCGGCGGACGGAATAGATTACTCTCGCGTCTTATCAGCACGCTGAATACGCTTTCACGGCAAATATTTGCCGTTGCGGTCCTCGCGTTCCAGTAGTGCAAACTTTTACCGACCATATGGTTATCGTGAAAGTCGCGAATATCGAAGTAATGAGCGATGTACTGATTGTCGTTGAGATGTTCTACAACTACGAGAGATTTTATACATATTTTATCATTGAATTTGTTCTCATTGACGTAATACACTTGTATAATGCATGTCGGAATTATCGCAAATTTGTAATCCTTCTCGTTGCGACGTCAAAAAATCTAAAGTTAAATAACTAACAGTTAGAAAGCGAAAAATCTCTGGTAGCTTAGGAGTTAATGATATGATAATAGCGTGGCGAGATGTGCGAAAATAAGCGTTAAATCGGTCCTCGTTACCTTTCGTCGCTCCCGACTTCGGACCCACACTTGGCTCCGGTTCAGAGCTGGATTCAGGCTCGGATTTTGGTTCCGGTTCAGTGCTAGGTTCAGGCTCAGAACTAGGTTCAGGCTCGGATTTTGGCTCCGGTTCAGTGCTAGGTTCAGGCTCAGAGCTAGGTTCAGGCTCGGATTTTGGTTCCGGTTCGGTGCTAGGTTCAGGCTTGGAGCTAGGTTCGGGCTCGGATTTTGGTTCCGGTTCGGTGCTAGGTTCAGGCTCGGATTTTGGTTCCGGTTCAGAGCTAGGTTCAG
>NW_020214259.1:24861-45143 GCF_003070985.1 Temnothorax curvispinosus
GCTAGGTTCAGGCTCGGATTTTGGCTCCGGTTCGGTGCTAGGTTCAGGCTCGGATTTTGGTTCAGAGCTAGGTTCAGGCTCAGAGATGGTTTCTGGCTCGGCGACAGCGCTGGACACGCCGATTGGTTCTGGCTCAGAGGTAGGTTCAGGCTCAGAGATGCTTTCTGGCTCGGCGACAGGGCTGGACACTTCGACCTGTTTCCCTGTGCAACAAAGCATCGTATGTCGTGCGAGCTATCTACTTATTGGGGCCATCACCTCGTGCGTCGTGTCTCGAAAGGATGCTATTGTTATAGACTACTGGGATTTCTCGGGTAAATCTACGTATTGCTATTAAATTCCTGAGCAAGCGAGCGACTCATCCGTTGCTGTTCTGAACATAAGTATATAATACATACCAGAGACCGCGGCTGATTTTGGGGATCTCCTCTTGCGGCCTATGCAAAAAAAATTAATTATCAACCAAAGAACCTCCCGCAAAAAACATTATATTACGAAGGTTACATTACAAATAATTATCGTTTCTTTCTCTTCAGATTTGGAAAATAATATAAAGTTTTTTATTGCGGTTAACGTCTTATTGTAATAAATAAAAAGAATAAAAAAAGTCTGTCCTTAATTATCATTTATAGAATTCGCAGTTTGAAAATAAAAATTACGTGTGTATTTTTGACGTACAATTGTGCGTGTTCTCCGACGCTTGTTGTAACGTATCATTATTCAAACGCGGATTACTTCTGTTTGCATTGTCATTTCTTACGGTTGCTCTGTATAATTACGAACTCCTTGAACTCTGTACGAATCACGTATAACACGTCGGAATAGATTAACTAGCAGTGATAGAGTATTAATTACTGTTTACCTTGCGCGTGATGTAGTGGAAGAAAAAAAAAGAGTAAGAAAACTCTTCCGAATGCATATCACGCATATGTCGCCAAACGTGTTCTTTTTTTCTCATGCAGGAACACGTAGACGTTAACTTCGTAAACAAGATTATATATCGCAGAAAGCGAAGTAAAGTTCAAAGAAATACGTGAAGACAGTTGTAACGGATCTATTGTAACTTCCTGAGATACTCCGCGACATAGACATTTTGCAATATCGACAACTGTATTTTCTTTCCGGGAAATAACGGCGTGATATATAAAACGATAAATAGATCCTACCTTGCTTCGTGCTGACTTGATAGGTCACGCTGGTCTGCACGGTAACATCTACATCCGGTCGCGACGTTACGCCGAAAGTCGCCGCGTCCGCCTTCGCCGATCGTCTCTTCGCTATCGATTTCTCGCCCTCCACGCCGGCTTCCGGCTCCGGCTCCGGTTCTGACTTCGGCTCCGGTTCTGATTTTGGCTCCGGTTCTGATTTCGGCTCCGGTTCTGACTTCGGTTCCACTTTAGATTTGGGCGTAGATTTGTCGATTGGTTCCGATTTCGGCTCCGGCTGCGGAAGTGGTTCGGGGATATCCTTGATCATGGGGAAAGATCGGCAGGTCGGGCCGAGATCGCTGGGCCTCCATCCAATACCGATCCATGTTGTGGAGTTCGCCACGAGAATGCCCTCCAGCTCCTTGGTTTCCTTCAGGATCCGCCAATAGAATATAACATCGTCGGAGAAGCGCTTCATCGTATATCCGTCCAAATTAATGTCGATGCTCTTCACCGGTGATCCTGAAAGTAGAATCGTCGATGAAGCAAGAGCGATTGTCACGGAAGATTTCACCGCAAACTCGTCGAAACAACAATGCTCGCTACGGCCTGATGTTTTCTCAATCCTTTTTTTTCGTTTAATGGATGTCCGTTCGCATTGGCAGCTGTTAAATCGCTTTTGTTTTTAAGGATCCATTAAAGAAGTTAATGGATCGTCAGTTTTTAACTGATGTAGCGTTATCGGGAATTTATTGCTGCGGGTAAAATCGGTGGTTATTAAATCTCAGTAATGTAAATGCGTTGAATAAATTTTTCATGCATATTAAAGAATATGATAATAATATGGCAATATAAATTTGCTAATTTTTGATCTGTTATTAACATCTGAAGTGCAAGTAAATGAAAAATTACATTTTATGCAGAAAAAATAAAGAAAAGTAATAATATTAGACTGGAAAAATAAAGAAAAGTAATAATATTAGACTGGAAAAATTAATTTATTCAACGTGATTGATACACGTATAATCCAAGAAATATTAAAAAGTATTATTACTGAAATGTGTTTTATATTGTGGATTACTGATAAACATAACGAGAATATCAGTATAATATATTTAATGTATTTTTAAAAATCGTCTAAAAAAGTTCGATTTAACATAAGATAAGAAGTAAAAAATATGATAAAAAGCGCTAATTGTAATATTTTATTTTTTTATGCTTTGGCATTAAGGGCCCGCAACTTCTTGTTTTTTTTTCCAATCACGATAGTCGGTACCGCGAGGTCAACGGAACTCCGGTTCGGCACAAGTGTCCGAGAAGCGGTTCGTCGCGGCACGCGAGAAATTCTCGAGGGGAAAACTTACTCTTCGCGCAACCCGGACCGAACCAGCCGGCGTTGCAATAGCAGTGCTTGGTAGGCGCGGTCGTGCCACCATTGTCGATGCACGTGCCCTGAATACCGCAGTCCGAGTCGTCCAGGCACTCCTCCTTAAATTCGCACCTCGTGCCGTGGTAGAGGCGATCGCACCTGCACCTGCCGAGCAGGTAACGTCCGTGACCGCTACAATCCTCCCGGTAGTCCTTCCTATCACGAATCTGTCGTAGAAAGATCGTAGATCACTCGGGGGGAAACTTGAAGGGAGAGGCATTAAAAGAAAGTTTAAAAAGATTTAGTACAGCGATAATTACACATTGTTAATCCGAGAAAAATTATCAATACGTAAATACGTTAATAATTTTTTGGCGATTTTATATTTTCATCCAGTCTCTTTACGCAACTTCTTTTTATAAAGTACAATCTTCTTCTGTCGTTTTTCTATAATACTGAGCGAGGTATCTGTTAACGTCGCGATGTAACATGCTATTCAATCTAATCGCATATTTTTCGTCGTTTCACTCGTCAATTAAATTACTCTGCTGTTTAATCGGGTTACAAGCTACATTTTCCAAGAGAAATCACGAGAAACTCACATCGATGTCGGCGCACGACCAAAATCTGTAGCTGGAGCCCCATTCCTCGGCCTCCCGCAGCAGCCTGATAGTGCAGTCCGTGCAGGTGAAATCTTGCGGCAGCTGCACGGCGTAGCTCTGCGCCCTGGAAAATCGGAAACGTCAGGCTTAATCGGGTAATCAAGATCCGGGAGAAAAACGCGTCGTCGCGCACTTACGTAGCATCGTCCTCAACAAACTCGCTGTTTCGCGTGATGGGCGTCAAGTCGATCAGAGGTCTGTCGTAAAAGTCTAAGATCTGAAGACGAAATCCTCCCTAAAAGAGTGAGCGCACATAAGAAGTAGAGAAGGACAATTCTTATTTACGAAAATATTTATTTAAATCTCCTATTTATTCTTAAATATTAAACATTAATTAATATATAATACTGTTTATTAATAATATTAATATCTTTGCATTATTTCATCTTCGCCAAAATTTTGAATCTCGACGTAATATTGTCGCTATTCAACATTAAGGACACGAGAAGTACGCATTATATTTTCGTGAGAAGCATACAGTTCTGTACATGTATCTAATATAGGAAATGAAGAAATGTGCTCCGCGAGTCGTGAACTGAATGTCCGTCCATCCATCCATTTCTATTTTGCCCATTCACGTCATTCCGTTAAATTTATGACTTTTTTCCAAGAGTTCCGCAATAAATGACACATCATCAGCACGAGGTAACGCGGTGAAGCGGGTTCGATACCAGCCAATAGGCGGAATCGATGCAAACGGATTCCGGTCGTTTGATTTCTCGATTTTTTTTCTCTCATAACTTGTCGAGTTGCAAGAAACATCGCGGATAATTCGTTCCGTCGCCGTCAATTTGGCACGCTATCCTCGATAAATCAACAATAACGGATCAGAATTTCTCCGCTTTGAGTTTACTGGCACGACTAATGTCTATTATTTTACAATTTTTCATTGACGTGTTACACGATATTATATTGATAACTATGTTAATCAATTTATTCAATTACATGGAATTTAATAACGTTATTATTTTGCGATTAGTCGCGTTTTGTCTTATTTAAGCAATTTAATATTTTCACAAAAATTCCAACTGCAATTTAAGATGCCAATTTATTTTCACAAGTACGCGTATTTCGACTAATTTCGGCTAATGACAAAGAATATAAGAATCATGATATTACTATCATACTAATTTTGATAAAAATATGCGTCCATGCGGCAACGTCGAGCTATCGACGATCAGCGCGATAAATGGAGTCGCATTATAAGCATGTTGTATGCGCGAGCGACGCTTCTCGGTCACGTTATTTCTGTTAACGTTTACCCGCGAACGCGTCTCGCAATCACGCGCTTGCGACACCCACTCGGCGGTTTATGAAACGTGTCCCGAATTCAGAGCGCGCGACGCGACTCGCGGAGGACCGCGGGCCCCCCCTGCGCGCGGACCCCCTTCCCCCTCCGGTGTCCGCGGGAGTAATGACAGCATAACGACGCGCTTAATGAGCGGATCGGTCGACCAATTGATATGCGCCACCGATTGCGACACCGTGAGACTCTTTATAAACGCGTCCCGCGAGCACCGTTAGGAAAGTGCGTGGTGCGTGTGGCCCGTTTGCAGGCCGATGCAAGTTCATAAACGCTATTGAGTAACATCCGCATCCGTCCCCACTGTCCGTAGGAAGCGGCAACGTAAGGATTATCGCGACGCGATTAAATAGCCGCGGATGCTATTGTAACTTAATCGAGGTGTGCAAACGTGTAATTCCTCTTTCGGAATCGACAATCGCGATTGTCACCGGTAATCTTTACAAACTTGATAATTCTTAGTCTCGACGTTGTTTTCATTGTTCCTAACATCTATGTACATATTTTGAGTTTCTTAGTGTTCGAAGAAATTTGTCTTCTCGATGTAATCGATTCATTCATTGTACTTTTTAGAGCAAAATTCACTAATTTTTATTTTAAAATATCTGAATTTAGATTTTTATTTTACGGTCTTTATTTCACGGATCTATAGTTGAGTGTTTGCGTGCTGCTATTTTCTTAACATCGTGTGACATCTTCGGCGCGACAGGTATTCACGCTGGATGCAAAAGACGCGCGGTGAACGAAAACCGGTGGCCGTCGCGTCGCGTCGTCGCGAAACGGCGGTATGTTTTCCCCCCTTTCGAGAGGCCCCGGTCGCCACCGCGAAGGAGAAAGGGAAGCGACGAAGAGCGTGGTACCGCTTCGCACGGCGGTAACACACCTGCACTCTCGGCAGGCACGGTTGTTATTGTCGAATTTTTCTCGTGCCGCGGATATTTTCGCGGCGGCGGCGGTGGGGGGAGGCTGCGAGCCGCCGCCGGCCAAGATTTCAACCTGTCCCTGTCGTAACGTAATCCTCGCGGATGTTCATCGCGGGTGTACCTTCCCTCTCTTTGCCACGCGAGACTCTCGCGAGATTACTGCGAGAAACATCTTGCAAAATCAGAAGCGACTCTCCCTTCGCATTTTTAACCGCGGCAGCCGACTATATTTTCGCAGATCTATAAACGTATTGATGAAAGAGAGGAAAACGCATTTTGTCTAACCACGTCTTTCTAAAATTACAATTCTTCGACTAATCTGAAACTGACGGTCTTTTATTAATGAATCTTTTTTAACGTTTACCAAATGCCTGTAAAAATAATATGAAATCTCTCCCACGGTTCGCGTGCATATTGTCTATTGTTTCATTATCATATATATATCTCTTATGATATTTAATACGCCCTAGATAACGTAATATTTTTTTAAAGAGAAATACAATAGCTCGATTTTACTTTTACATTCGTCCAAGAGCCGCAACGAGAAAATTAAGTATCGCTCGATAGTCGCAAGGACGAAAATCGTTTCGAGAACGAGCCGCGCATGTACAATAGGTCGATTTTACTTTTACATTCGTCCAAGAGCCGCAACGAGAACATGCAAATATCGCTCGGCAATCGCAAGGACGAAAATCGTTTCGAGAACGAGCTGTTGCATATGAACGTTCGCCGCACCGTTTCGCCGCACGCTTCGCCGGTCAGGAGAATCGCGCGGGTTTTGCACGTTAGCCGAAGGCGAGGGACGACGCCTTCGTGCTCGAACGATCGTCATCGGCGACGTTCGAGTTACGGTACCCGGCATACCGATTTGTTCTACCTCAGAGGCGCTCCAGGCACCGCGTCTACGTGTGCGGGGCGCTGCTCGCTCGCCCGTTTGCCTGCCTGCCTGCCTGCCTGCCTCCCTATACAGCCTCTATTCGTCCTACTCGTAGATCTACATGCCTACGAGGAGACCACGCTCGTGAATAATTCAGCGCGCGTCACCTTGAGCGACGAGCGCGCGTAGGCAGAGAGAAGAGAGCCTCTTCGGCTCCGGCACCCGGCACGTCGTCGTCGTCAACGTCGTGGTGCTCCTCTCCTTTTCGCAGAACCACGTGCGGACAAATTCGCAATGTCCCGGCGCGTAAACCGCGCCGAGTGTCCGAGTGCTCGTTACGCTGAATACGAACGACCGACGGCGATTATCGTCGAGCGCGACGAGCGCTTCCCCGTTCGCCTGACGGTGCAGTTAATGAACAATGAGGAGGCTGTTGCCCGTTATTATTATTATTCGACAATACCTGCCTGCCGCGCTTTTACTGCGGCGAACGCGTCGGGAGGGCAAAAGGAAAAGCAAAATAAAAAGTTTCTCGTCATCTTGAGCTGTGAGAAGACGATGACGCTCGTCAGAAACGCGAAATAAGTTATTGCTTTTAACCTTTGACGTTTTAATGATTTGTAATCCTTCCGCGATTTGATGGATTTATATTTATAGTTGTGCAAAAGCAGCAAAGAGATTTGTAGAGAAGCTTCTATCGTAGTTGATAAATTTACAAAAATCAATTTCACTAAACAGATCTTTATATGATCCCAGGAGTTTCTGATATAATTGATAACGGCATGTATGATCCAACTCTTTGCAGCGCAACAACTTCGCTTCCTGAAGGCTCGTAAAGGTTTCCCTCTTAGATTTTAATAAAGAAAAACGTTATACCGTTTACGGTCCTATATAACGTTCTGATAACGTATCCTTGCAATTCTCGACGTTTCATTCTCCGACCGTGCTTTCCACGAAAGCTCGTAAAAGTACCTCTCTCACCCGCAATCGACGGGACAAGAATTGATTTTAATAAGAGCGAGGGCCATCGTTCACGGTCCCCTAAAGTTTTGATAACACGCGACGTTTCATTAATCTCACGCTTCACGATCAGTTAAATGCTTTCTCCGAAGCCTCGTAAAGCTTTCTCTTTCGGCCGGCTTCGATCATAGGTATCGTGCGTTCGATAGGATTGTGCGTGCGCACAATCGATGAGTAATTTAAATTCAATTTATCCGGATTTAAATACAGATTTTAATCGACCCGAGTTGTAGAAACTTTAATTTTAGCTGGTTAGAAAGCCTACTGCGCCTTCTCAAAACAGACGGCCGTCATTATAACCCGCTATGTAATGCGCAATGTAAGCGCGCGCTGTGTAAAAGGGTTAATTACCGAGATATAAAAAGAGAGACAGAAAGAGCGAGACCTGAAGAGTGGCGCGTTACGCGGATACCCGCACGAAGAATGCTCCATTATGCCGAACGCGTTTTACGTCCGCATCGGCCGCGGGGGGGACGTGCGGAGTCCGGGAAGTGGTCGGCGCTACGGAGAAAGTGGTCCCTATGCGAAATAATAAAACGCACGGTGCGCGATTTTATCCTGTCTTCACGTAACCGACTGATACGACTTTTAAACAGCCGCCTCGAAGTTGCGGATGTGTAACGCGCGCGGCGAATTTAACGCCGACGACGATGGTGACCAAGCGTGTTACGCTTTGTTTTCCTTTCTCCCTCGCGCGAGAATCCGCGAGAAATTCGAGCGGGACCGCGCGACAGGTAAGTAAGGCGATGATAATTCATTCAAGAACGGGTTTCTTCCATGTCATCGTATAGCGAGCGAGCGGGCAACGTGACGAATAAGACGCAATGAGATATTCGCAGAAAAGAAATAAAGTATTAGAAGTTCTTCATGCGCATCTTGGTGCCATAAAATTAAAGTGCAAATTTCAATACCGGAAAGTAGGCATACACCGCGCATAGCGTACGTTGCGTCAGAATGAGTGAAAAGAATGTCGGTATCATAAAATATTCAAGGAGGTAAAATTCCTCGAGACTGTTTTCGGTATCCAAGAAATTCCCGTTACTCTCGCTAATTAATTTTCGGAGACTCGCGAGACGTTTCTTCGTTCCGCTGCATAGTTCTGCTAGTATAATTGTCCAGAGAGAATTACACACAACATTATTATATTATACAATAAATCGAGTATGCATATTCGTGATTCCAATACCCAGTCATTTTATTCGCTAGGTGAATTATTATTACGTCTTGTAGGCGGCGTGTAGCGCGATTTTTAAAAAATCTCAAAGGACTCGTGGGAGCTTAACTTACCCTGTGGGGATAGGCGAGGTGCCACGTGACGTTGAAATTGCTTCCTGCCAGTAACGACGTCTTGACGTGGCCTGAAAAGAAAAAAAACGACGTTTGGAACAAGTATCAAAATTAAACTGTGACCGTAATCCCGCGAGTAAAGTGAGATCGGGCAATGATAAATGGGCGTTCCGCACCATCGGCGATTAATTCTGAAAATTCGTCGGCGATTAAAAGTCGCGACGAGGCCCTGATTCTGGCCTCGTTCGGGGCTCTGTCGCAACCCGTTCCGGAGGTCACCTATAATCGGCTGACGCCGATACGTCGCGATTCAGAGGCACTCCGGGAATGTCCCGTCGCGCGGGGGACATTTCTCGCCTATTAATTTACATTCAGCCTTCTATCGAGCATTCCATCGAGCCTTTCGAACGAGGCGAAACTTCGGGACGGAGATGTACCAAATGTAAACCACGGCGAAATTTCACCGTTCGCTTTAAGAAAAAAATCACGTAACACGAACCACGCGCGTAAACGAATTTCATCGCACATTTACACGTTTCTCGAAAGTTTGTCGCGCGGGTATTTTGCTAATTTGATCCTTCAAGATTAAGATTAAGATTTCAAGAAACGAAATTAGGAATCAGCAATGGGACAAGTATATCTTCCCGTGCAATACACAATCGCGATATTTCACGTAATTATTTTTCGACTTTCTTTTATTACGATAATTACTTCAGGAAAAAAGGGAAGCGGTCTCGTGCCATCGGACACGCCAAATCCGCAAAGTTTATGCATTAATTTAATATAAATGCAAATAACTGATTACCCTCCGGTACTTTTAATCAACTTTTCCGGTATTACCGTAATACCCGGCCCCCTTCCGCTTCCCCAAGCGTCTCCGGAAGGAAAGCGGTTCTTCTCTTCCACTGACCGAGCGGAGCCGTCGGAGCGGCTCGATTAAATTACAACCGCGGAAAGAAAAATTTATTGCCGCGCTCGCGCAGCTGGTATGCGTTAGCGCAATCGTAGAGGCAGTCAAGTCAAACCGCGGCTAGTTTTAGTCATTACAATCCAGAATTGAATGTGAAGCAAAAGGCATCGTCATAATAAAAATCGCAGAGGAAATGAAATAAAGTTCGCGTAGATTTACAGTCTCGAACGAGACTGGGAAATTTGTCATCACGAACAATATTATTCGTTATTCAACGTAGAAATTACAATTATTATAGAAATAAAAATTGGACAAACAACACTTTTTATCAGACGGAAAAATGTATACTTTCTTCTTCCATTTCGCAGCAGCATAATCCTTAATTATCGAATAAGAAAAAGTAAACATCGAGAAGTAATATAATAATACGTAATTGGAGCGCGTAATCGAGTAGTGTCGGCAAACGAGGGAGATACAATCGCAGTCTTTTAATTCGTCAATTATGGTCGGCGTAAATGTCGCTACGCAACCGCACGCACTTATATGTAGCGTGACGCGCACAGGCTCGAGCTGCAATTTTCCACGACCGGTTACGCGACTTTTTCGCAATTTCGCGTGACGCGTGGGAGAATAAGTGGCATGGTTACAAATTAATCACCGCCCCGATAATGAGCGAGAAGGTGGATAAAAATGAGAGCGGCGGAGTCGGTGTACGGGAGAGAGGTGTCTCTCCGCGAAGAAGAGACACGTCGCCTCCTTTCCCCGGGCCGACGAATAATTCGCGTTACCCACACGGGAGAGAATATAATGATATCTCTCTTTTCTCTCTGCCGCTTACGTAACCCGTGCGGTGCCATCTACGGCGTGGTCTTAATTACGCTTTCGCAAGGAAAAATGAGGGGGAGGGTGGAGATCGATGACACCGAGCAAGGTAATTGCAACGACCTCGTGATGACTGCGTTACCGCGCGGCGCAACAATGTGAAAACGCCGATCGTAACAGTTACGATCTTCTTTTTCTCAGCTTTCCACCCCGCTGACTTCGCCATTAGATCGTCCAAAAGAAAATCAGAAAAAAGAATTAGGAGCCCGGGAGAGAGTAAATAATAACACCCCGTCGATTTTTCGAGATGCACTATTTGCCGCGAGAGTGTTCGAGAAGAACGATCGATTTTTCGTCTTAAATTCTTTCGCCACATATGCCTTGAAAAGGAAACGATGGAAATATGAAACCTCACGGTATTTTCCTAACTCAGAATATTAAATATCTAATTAATTATCAATGTTATTAACGTCACATCGTGTCTATCTCTCGCATCTCATGTGCGTTGTTTAATCTTGAAAGTCTTTCTTCGAGGGGAAGGAAGGTCGCATTGCGATCTCCCTGATGATCAACCTCGCTCTTCCCCTCTATATAGATGCGGCCCTGAGTATCGGTGGTTAGGTACGCATAAAACATGAAAGGTAATGCCCGCGAGTACCGAGAGGCTCGCGCTCCCTTCATGCAAGCCGGTGAAAGTCGCTTCGAATCGGACCGACTGGCGGCGACGTCGGCGGGCTATATCTTCCAACTGGGAGAGGGAGATCGAGCGTCCGCGTTAATGTCGTTTTCCCATAGAAACCCGTGCCCCCTTGCGCGCCGTCACTCCCCATGCATTCAACCCTCCCCCGCTCTCTGCGCCGCTCCTCCGGAGTCCGGAGACGAGCGAGCGACTCTCGCGCGAAAAGTGCCTCTCCGTCGCCGGTTTCCGGAGAACGCGAGGCGCTCTCGGTGCCATTGACGGGCTTCCGACAGGAAACTCAAATCTCTGTCACGTGTTTATTACGCTTCTCGCGCGACTCCGATATTCCGCTAAAGTTTGGAGTATATTTTAGAGAGTGCTCGAAATTACCAACGTTTTTTGCAACATTTTTTAAATTACATTCTCTTTTCTAAAAATTGCTACAAATTCGATTTTATTATCAGTAAATATATCTGACTTTTGTACTTTAAATATATTTTGAAAAATCGAAACGCGAGAATATTACAGTCTGTCCATTTTTTCAAAATATTTATTGTATTCAAAAATAATTAATATATATATTTTTCCAATTAATATATATTTCCTCGCTAGGGAAGGCCTGACTCCAAATCAACTACTGCGGAATTCTAAGATGAAGATAAACATTTGAAGTCGGACTAATACGCAATAATATTAATAACATAACAAACTTACCACGCGGCATGCCGCACGGTGCCGGCGTCCTGGCATTATCCAGGAAGTCCAGATCGTAGTGCCTGGCTCGCGGGAACGTCAGAGCCACGTGAGCGTGGGCGGTTCGCCAGGACGTCATCGTTATTAGCGTCATCAGCAGCAGCGTCAAGTACGACGCGAGAAGCGTCGTATGTCCCGTTCTCCGCGACATCCTTTGGTGGGAGTGTGTTCTCGCGAGAGAAAATAGTCTCTGGCAAAAAAAAGGACACACAGCGTCCTTGACCAACGATTTTTCCTCTCACACTACCACGAGATCCACCTGCTGCTCCTGTTGCTGCTTCTGGAGTCTTTCCACCCTGCCCGGCATAGGCGAGTCCAGTCGCTCCTGCTCGCTCCGGCGAGGCCGATCTGAAAGTCGAGCGATGAACTTTGTTATTTACGATCGATCCTCGATCTCGATCGCCATTCGAAGCGATCGGCCGGCGGCCGCGATCGTACTTTTCCCGGGATCCGCATCCGGATGCAAGAAAGGCGCGTATTCAGCGCGATAATAAACGTTTTATTGCATGACTCTCGTCTGTATTGACGTTAAATGCGAGTAAAACGCAGATTCGATGCTCACAAGCTAAACTCGCGATAATTAAAAGATCAGGATTGAAGAGCAGAAAGAGGAATTTAAGTTCATAGTTTTTATAAGATTTAAGTTTATCTCGAACATGACTTATTCTATTCTGTTTTTAGAAGGTATCAATCATAATATAATCTTCTCTCAGAAGTGAAAAGGTAAACAGTGAAAGTTTCGCGTGTCAAGGAATGATAAGAAATGAGAATTTTCACACGAGTTTGCCGAAATCGTACCTCGAGTAACTTTATTTTTCGGCACGCGAGCACGTAAGATTTGAATGGAGGAGAGAGATTTGTGTGTGAGAGTCGAAAAGGTGAAAAGTGAAAAGTGGAAACGTTCACGTGCGGATTGCATGATCGACTGGCTGCCCGGTCGCATGTTAATTCAGCCGTTCGCGAAGACGCGTGGGAAATGGCTCATGTGAAGATAGATTCTTCGCTTATGATGCGAAGAATCGGCTCGCAAGAAGAAGACGAGTGCCGTAACCTTCACTGCGTGTTTTGTTCGCGATTGCGCAACGACTTGTAACTTAAATTTTTGTAACAATAAATTAAAATCCGACGCGTGACTTTACTTTTAAAAAAGCAAGAAAAATATTTCTTAGTGTCCTTTTTGCTTGATATAAATAAAAAATGAATTACATTCTCGCAGTTATTGAAAAATGTTAATTTCGTAAATTATCGAGATCTAAGATAGAATCGAATAAAAAAATAATCGGAATAAACCGATTTGAAAATATTGCTTTCATAAAAAGAACGGATTTCTGGTAATAGCGAAACTTCCGACATTTCGCCGGAAGCATGCCACTAGAACGAGAAGTACACCCACACAAATACATTCGCAAACACGCCCGCCAGTTCCTCGGTAGCTTTCGCCGTGTCAGACGCTGGTTTCTTTGCGGTGTCCGTTAATCGGCGATGATGTACGTCGGCATGCCAGACGCGAGAACGTAATAATTGCAAAATAAACACGTAACGAGTGGATCAGAAGAAGAGCCTGGCGTACTCAACGCGCGGTCGCGGCGCGGCGTGGAGGAGGCAGATGCAACGGGAGGAGACCGAGGAGTGGCAGCAAACGTACTTTTCCTCGACCCGCTATCGATCCTCGCGATCGTGCCCGACGAGCCGGGATCTTGCGGATCGCATAATTCGAAGGATACCCGCGTCTCTTACATGAGCGACCTCCTTGCCACCACCACCACCACCACCACCGTCTCTACCTCCTCCGCTTCCGTTGGCGGGGCAGAAGGACGCGCGTAAAAGGAGTTCCGAGAGCCCATCAGAACAAACGGAAAGAGAAAGAAAGAGGCTGAACGTGTTTCGTGCTCGCGCGCGGAGAGAGATGTCGAACAATAAAAATTATTAAATTTCACAGCGCGAGTCATCTCCCGACACTTCGCGGTATACTCTCCGGCGGTTCGCGGCGCCCTTTGTAAAAAAAAAACTTGGTGCGCCCGCGTAGTCTCTAAACGGGCGAGATGATTGACGTGGAACTGATTATACCCTTACGCTACCTCCGAAACTTCTCCACGGTGCAAATTAAAGAAGAACGGTTGAATTATCTTATTTTTCGAACCTTCCCGCCGCGAGTTTCTTCGACAAGTTTTAGGAACTGTGCTATTAACATACGATTTTATACTGATTTTATACGCGGACGATCTTTCTTTTGGTGTGTGTGAAAATATTTTGGAATAAAACTGTCGCCTGATAATACCATCGGAAAAATATTCAGGTTCTTATTATATCATTAATATCTCCTTTCGATACTCGGTTCCGTTCATTCGCATCGCTCTGAGTCACTTCGCGGGATCGATTAAAAAATTGAGCCGGGAGAAAAGTACGGAGGAATTTATATTTCCGATAACGAGGATTAGACATAATTTCGCAACGCGAATTCCGGCTTCATTTCTTACACAGGTATAAAACGTACTTTCTACCGCATACGTTGTTCGCCGCGCATGGCACGTTCATGAGTCATCGAAGTCGAGATATACCGCCGTCGGCGTCGGAGGTACGTGCGTACGTCGTACATACGTCCGGATCGGTGGCGAACAATGCGCGCCGCAGCCGCCAGCCGGTAATTATCTCATCGTTAACTCCTTCACGAGTCGCGGACGTGAGAAGCGGCCACCGTCGCGGGAACGAAGCCCCCCCCGAAAAGCTGCTCGATGACACTTGAACATCCAGTCGACTGGGAACGTTTACTTATCTAGCGTACCGACACGGCCTAACTGAACAAGAATAAATTTTATTCATTTCTAGCGCCTGAAGAATATCTCTAGCGCACGACGACGCGTTCGCGCATGAAGGAGACACGACAAATGCGACACATTTTGTGAGAGAGCTCTTTCTCGTCGAGCCTGTCACGCGAGTGTAGTCAAACGGCGTGAAAATATCGCGGATTGGAACCACCTGCGCGTTGCATAATTCGCAACTGGAATGGGAGCGTGAAGATGCGGCGCATCGAGGACGCATCTTTCCCATCGCGGTGACATATCGAGCGACGATTGCGATGAAAGGTCTCATTCAGGCGTCGCATTTCCGCGTGGGAAGCAACGCGAGAGGGGATAGATACGCGCACAGCGTGGAGCATTGTTTCCCGAACTGCAGGCGGAAAGGGAGGATGCACTAAGCAGGCACTAATTGGTGAAAAAGAAGAGGATTGTCCGCGTAATTGTTAATTAAGAATTTCACAGCGCGCGCGTGTTAAATCCGAAGCACACTTTTGCAAAAAAAAAAAAACGAGAAGAATGTCTAATACTTAACAGCGGAAACATCATTCTAAAATTTCTATTTCGTGGATGTTTAAATTAACGGGGGGAAAATTGTTGATATAAAAACTACCTTATCAAGTTTATCAAGTTCTTATTAAAATCGCAGGAGCACGAAAACTTGAAATACGTCAGGAGAGAAGCTCGAGGCCGGAGAGCTTGAGAATTCTTCGCATAGGCAGGGTAGTTCTCCAACCTTCGCCACGGAAAGCGAGCACGGATATACCTGAGCATTCCGATGAAGTTCGTTCCCTCCGATGACTTTGCTCGCGAGAAGCAGGCACATAAAAATAACAGCTATTACGGAATCGTCCGGAGCGGAACCGCACGCAAGAAGAACCTCTCGACTCGACTTATTACCGATTTCGCATGCCGGGAAATGGACGGGTCATTCGGCAGGAGCTGTCAACGCGAAGCGGCGGAGGTAGCCGCACGGGATGGATATAATTGACGAACGAAGTATCGATGGGGATAAACGGGTACGAAGATAAACGTAGATATAAGTACAAGCTGTCCCTTCCGCTCGGCTGTATCTCGCGCCGCGCGCTTTTATTAATGCAAGTCATTATTTATATGTCGATGCACAGATGTATCGACGTGGAGATCCATTACCTCGAAGTTACGATAAGGCTAATCGATCGAGACAATAAAACATAAATTTTCTCTCAGCACTCGATTTGTATTATATGGAAAAGAATAGCAAAATATTAAGAACTCTATATAATTCTTGTCTGAGTCGAAAATAATTCCGAGTAACCTGAGACTGGCGAACAAAAACATTTTCGCAGCGTGCGTGACTAATGCACACGAATTCGATTAGTCACGAAAAAATTCAGATAGCTACGTAGGTATAGATATGACAAAAGGAGGACGTGGAAAGATTCAAGGACTCAAGGACTCGGTCCATTTTGACGCGTCTCGGCTTAGTCATTGAATATTCGACCGTTCTCCGTTCTGCACATACCAATCTCCATCGTCTCGTCGGATTTCGTCTCCGGAATTCGATTAACCAAAAAGAAAAATTATAAAAAAAATTTAAAAAAAATATATATATATATAAAACGAACGAAATAATTTTTTTATGTAAATTGCGCGATTTAAATTCCTGGACTGGAAGTTGGAGGCGTAGAGAAGATTTGCCCGTCGCCGCTCGTCTCGAAGGTGCCTTCTAACCGCGGGAAGGAGGCAGCCGATCGTTCTCATTGATACATCGTGCACGAGGAGCGGCGTAAACGAGCGAGCGGCGCCGGGAGGTGGCTCGGCAGCGAGAAGAGGAGGTGGGAGATTAAGACCGCAACATATATACGTGTGGAACGGTTCTCCCTCGTTACGTCCTGGAAAGCTACCTGGCATTCCGGCGAACGCGATGCCGTTGATCTCGTTGACTTCCCGTTCTCAACTGACGCATCGAGCGCCGGCGCTGGAGGGACTCGCGGGGACCCGCGTCGTCGAAGAGCAGGCGGAAGTCGGCGCGACGCCGGAAGTCGCGTGTGTGTCCTTCGTTCTCATCGCCGGGACCGTCGAGATTCGTCCGTTTTGTCTCCGTCGAACGCGACGCGAATTTAGTTCGTCCTTGGGACTTTTTCGCCCGGAGTTCCAACGACATATAGAGATCAATAGTCGTGACAATTGCGAAATTGTCTCACGTTAAATTAGTAAACTTTTTGTCGACAATTCCATCATCTTTCGCGCGGATAAAATTAGCAATATTATTATAAACTTCTTCGGTCTACCTTTAAGATTATCTAACAATTATATAATTACATATTCTTTATCTACTCTTTATATGTGCGAATAAGACGGGAAAAACCGGAAAGACGGAAAAAAATTGTTGTCCTAAAGAAAGAAGAAAAAAACAATAATAGATTCAAGCAGACTTTGCGACGCCGAGTGTCGACTCGATATCGAATCATACGAGGACGTTATCCAAACGGCCTTGGCCGATCGGGCGTTCCTGCCGATCGTTTGCACTCCGCGGCTCTCCTACTTACATACCTGGACCGGCCGGCCGGTCGAGATGTTATCTCGCGAACGCGAGAGAGGAGGAGGTACGCGCGGAGCTCGGGGCGGCCGACGGGGCCGGGCGGGGGCCGCGAGACGTTTATGGTGAACGCTATATCGCGGCGGCGAGGCGCGCGGCGATGTATTATGGAAAGCGAGCTGGCATTCCAGCGAGCGCGTCGTCGAACTCATTAACATCCCGTGCTCGTTGGCGGCGAGGCATGGCACGGCGCGGCGTCCCGTTTTCCCTCGAAATAAACAAACCCGTCGGGCGTTACGACACCGTACTTAGCTGAATAGAAACGATAACGCTCGTACGTGACGTCCGGCGTGGTGTTCCTGGGCGAGAATAAGACACCGGAATTGAAGTGCGACCGATCCGATCGGTCCCACACGGTATTTCATTGTGATTTATCCACGGTGTATTTTATAAATTTTAACCCGCAAACCACCATTGTTTTCCTTTTTTAACATAAGTTAGAGGTTAATAAATATTACGAGGTCCTACGAGGCGGACGGCCAATTTTCTCTTTAGCTTAACAGCGCGTTTTCTCCTCTGACTTAGCATGCAATTATTTACGAACAATAGACGTAATGTTTTCATGTTTATTAATGGTATAAACCGTGCAAGGATCAGCGCATCTATTGAATTTTAAATACACCTATTCTTTCATAAGTGTCTTGTTAACAAATAAATATATAAATTTTAGTTATAAAAATTAATATTGATCATCAAATTAAATCCTCTCGATATAGTTCTCTCTCGACATAACACTGCTAAATTATACTTAATTTAAGTTTTTAACCATTCCTATAATATATAGATCGCTACTGCTTTTACTAAATATGTCGTTAACTTAACTAAATCAACGAAGTTAAAGTAATAAATTTCGACACACGTGGTAGTTAAAAATAAAATGTTACTTAACTCGAGGTACCGATTTAAATTTCACTTTTTAATATCTATAATAACTGTGTAATATTAAAATACGCGAAGCGGTTTCTACCCTCCAACTTTAACATCGAAAGAGGCGAGGCATTTGCGAATGTTTCTTGCTAAAGAAATCACGGGAGCGATACTCGGCTTCTACGGTTGCGTCACGTTCGACGGGTATATAGTTAACGTCAGCTTACTTCTCATGGAGAACGTAACCAGCCACCAGGTGGATGCCGTCGACCTCGTCGGGCCGATATTATCACGCGGCGTATACGTATTTTCATTCAGTAAGGATCTCGACTCGGTTTATTCATCGACTGTTACATGACTTCGGCGGCGCGCGAATCATCGAGTTCAGATGAGCTTGAATTTAAGTTACCTGATGGCTTCGACTTCTTCTCTTCGTTCTCCACTTCTTCCTTCCTTCGCGCGCGGAGGATTCTATCCGAGGCGTTTCCGCGCCGGCGTCATCGTCAGAAAAGAACAAGCCCCCCTTGCGAGAGCAAAGACCACTCGAGAATCGGGGTCCGGATCGACCGGGAGAGCCGCGCGGCACCAGGAAACCCGGCGAGATTTCTTCAGCGCGCGGCCATTTTGATAGCGGCCGAGCGGATGTTCGCGTCGCACGTCCGCGGGAGGCGAGAAATCACGAGATCGAGGCAGACAGGCACCACTTATACTCGCGGGATGATACCATCGGCGACACCGCGACACCGCGGAACCGCGTAGACGACTGACGGGCGACTTCGCTTCTGCTACGCGAGCGAGCGAGCGGGCGAGCGAACGCCGCGAGCGAAAACTCACTTTACGCTCTCCTCCACTACTACCACTTTTGCCTCCCACCTCTATGATGCCGAGGACTCGCTCGCCCGCTTTCTTACCTGACTGCCTCACCTCCTGGCCCCTCTGTCCCCCCCCTGCTGCGCCTGCTGGAGCTCAGCTCGCTCAGCCCGAATACCTGCCTTCCTCGCGAGCGAGCGCGAGCGCCAGCTCGAGACTTGAAAAACTCCGGGATGAATTACGCCGAAGAGTTAGACGGAGAGATACTCCGCTCGCCTCCGTACCTTTACTACGCTGCCATGCCGTATAGTAAATTCGATATTTGCGCTGCGCAGAAGAGTGGCCGTTCGGCATTCCGTGAAAGCCGAGTCGAAACAGAAGTTCTCCCATACGGAGCCCGAATTCTTCAATCACGTGTTTTACGCAATAACAGACGGTATGGATAGAAAGAGTGTTCTAAGCGGCGGAGGGCGAGGGGGACGGAAACGAAAGCTATTTCTTCCGCGAAATAAAAGCGCGAAGTAAATGCGACTTGAAAAAAAAAATTAACTAAATTAACTAAAATCGAACTCATCGCGTTTTCTTTTTAGCTAGAAGCAAATTCAGAAAGTGAGAATCGATCAAAATGTGCGGGAGTTTCTAAAATAAATATGGAAGAGATTGCAAGGCGAAGGAACCGTTGGCCTGGATCGAGTGATATGAATTAAATACCGATAAATAATCTTACAACATATGACTAACTTCCGAAGGAATTTCTGTTGCGCGATATACGCAATTTTAAATACAACAGGTGTTGTAAGCTAGCCAGCGGGACGTTAGCGCAACCGGTGCGGCGACAACACCGCGACAGTTGATCTTAACATATCTTAGAAATGTGTTGGATCCAATTCCAAATGAATCATAAAAGCGATAAAGAGAAACCCAGCCGGTTTTCGTAATGTCGATCGTAATATACACTGTGATAGAAAAATTATTTGCGCAACACGCGTAATAAGTTCCTAAACGCTGTATAAACATAACGGAATAAATGCATTCCTTGTATTTATTTTTTTACCTTAAATCGTACATTTTATGAGAACTTATATGTGCAGAAAAAATGCGTGCTTATTATTCGCGAGCTGCGCCCGTATTTTTCAACGAGACGCGGAAAACGTTTACGCGAGTGGAAACCGTACTGCGCCACTTCCGCAAGTCCGAATTACCTTGAAACGTCACGTCGTAAATAAAAATAACGCGTTACGTAATTCCCGAGATAACCGCGTCTCAGATGCAAAGCGGCACGCTGGTGAATCGACATCGGAGTTGCATTCACGCGCGGGGCTGTCCGTGAAATTTCGTCAGGCTTCGACTCGATCGGTCCTCCGTGATTGGAATTTCAATTCGCGAGTTGGGCAATCGCGCTAAATCGACGAAAATGTTTCGCAGAGGTCAACGCGTTTCCTCCGTGTTCCGAATTTCGTTCTAGCGAGTTCTAGC
>NW_020214259.1:45153-52856 GCF_003070985.1 Temnothorax curvispinosus
AAGTTGTATAGGCGCTTTTATCCATTCAAGTATCCTCAAGGATAGTATAATGCAAACGGAGATCATTATAAAAGTGTCAATGCCGAGTGGTCAATATCGACAGGTGTTGGATAATCATAGAAATAATTCGGGGAACTAGAAAGAAACTAAAAAAAATAAATAAATATTAAAATTAAATAGAGTAGCAAGTTGCTCTCGAAATAAATAATCACCGTAGATATGAAAAAAAAAAGAATGTGCCCGACAGTTATAAGCGGAGACGTGTTACAAGTTAACCGAATGGAGAAAGGAAACCCGAGCCATCCGTAAACGTCTCCCGGAGAGAGACGCGAAAGAAGAGTCTCGCAACCTCGCGATGCGGTCACTTCGCGGCGACGCCGACGTACTTATCGGCCAAGCAGCGGTGGCACGTTGCGTTCTCGATCAACGAGAAATTTCGTCGGCGTGTTACGGCAAGACGGTGTCTTACGGACGCGAGCGAGCATGCGGAGAAACATATAGAGAGAAAGAGAGACAAGCTCGCGCGCTCTCGCTCGTTCGACCTCCGAAGGCCCGCGTGTCGTCCCGCAGGCTAAGCGCGTACGAGAGGCTTTCTCCCGTGCGCGGCTCGGAATGCGGCCTCTCCCTCGGCCGGCCTCGAGGAGAAGTCACGGAGGCACGTCGTCCTTCCTATCCGTTGCTCTTCCTCCGCTCCCGTCGCGTAGATACCACCGATCGATCGTCGGGGGATCGTAACCGACCGCGCGCGCCGTATTACGTGTCATCGATCAATCGCGAATACCGCGAGGCGGGGAGGCGCGGATCCGATACGTGGTATGTCACATCCATCACACGGATAACGAGTAGCGTCGCGGTGAATGGACTGCGAGCGATTATAACAGCGATTCTGTATTTTTACCGGCGTGATCTCATGGATCGTATAAACGCGCAACAATAACACGTCGAGGGTTTTTTTTTCTTTGCCGAAGAAAATGCTGTGTACGCATCAGAGAGATATCGCCAGATACAATTCGAGTTCGAGTATATGATTTAATTCAATTATATAATTTAATTGTACAACTCGATTCTTGGACTTCCTCTTTTATTCTCGTTTTTTTTTGCAATTTTACAAGTGCAAAATTTTACGCTTTAATTTGCAAAATACAAAGATTGTTCTTCGTTCCTATTAAAATTCCTTCGGGCGGATCAGAATTCAAATGAGCCTCATCCGCTGCGAAGAAATCGGGATAACGGTGCGTCATGATCCGGTCCCGTTTCCTCGCTAGATCGCAGAATCGTTTTGCCGAGATTGGGCGCACCGCGCATTCTCTTTCGGGCGCATAATTAGCGGCTACCGGCTCGGAAATCACGCTCCGCACGCGAGCGTATAAAGTTGCGTAACCGCGGCCTGGTTTACGCACACACCCGGCGATAGCAATTTTCGCGGTGCAAGAAAGGCGCGTCGAATCGCATTCCTTGCTGAGGTGGTGCTCTCCGTAGGTCTTCCGGCGCCTCTCCTCGCCACACACACTTCCCGTGCATAAATATATGTTTATTTACTTGCGACCATGCACTTCGAAAAATTCCTGGTTACTAAACAGCGATTTTATTATTGCGTCAAATCTGTTCACTTTTTTTGGGAACACGAATTTTATTTGATTTATATATTCTAATTTCCTCCGCTACCCGTCGTTATTATATATACCTTTCTATTTTTCTTGTTCCCGTTCATACATAATGTATAAAGATTTACAGCTTATGAAGCAAGTCTTATAAGCACGTCGTGATTAAATATCTATAACAGAGATTGAGAGCCTTTAGCTCTTTCCATGGATATTGCATCATAAAATAAAAAATCTTTAAAATCTCGCGACATTATATCGAAAATTACGATATACAAGGAATATTTAAATTATGATCACCTATTAATCTCTTCTTAATCAAGATATATGTATATATATAACCATCATATTCAAGATATGTAAATTTTAATAGAACAACTTCTTGTAGCATTGATTACTTCCAATACACCCATTATAATACCGTTATTTAATTTGCAATCATAAAATGCGCGTGGTATTAAATAATTTAATAATAATTAACTATAATCTTATTTTACTATTCAGTAAATTGTAAATAGAAATATCTGTTTCAATATTCTTAAAAAATTTAGAAACACAATTAATGCACACAAAAATTAAGAACCAGATCTTCTTCATCTTAAGAAGAATTAATAGCTAAAAGAAAAACAAGTAATCGCTTGTTCACAGACAAGACAAGCCTGTTACGCCTCAATCAAAGACTCGACTTATCAGATCCTGTCGCAAGCGTTTTTATCGTCCCAACAAACGAAACGGACATCGTTCAAAACGTCGGTTAGGCAATATATCAATGATGCACGATCGTATGCTAATGACGATCTTTCGAAAGATCCCAGATCAAAGAATGGGAAATTTGAGGGCCTAATGGCTAGAATTTTGACGCGCTGTCAGATGCAATATCTCGCCGGGAGCGTGTAACGTGTTTCATCGGATGAGAGAAAGCACGAGAGTACCCTTCACGAGCGAGCCGTGAACTAATGCCGCGTGAATGATTGTCTCTAAGAGGAGCTACTACTTTCGCTCTTTCCGCCACTCGACCGTGAATTCCAATTTTCGCTCTTGTCCCGCCGCTTTTACCTGAAGATTTCCATATCGCTCGCGTCTAAATATGAAAGCGAACGATCAATTTGTTCGGCCAACTCAAGATCTGCCTCGTTCCCAAAATTAAAGAAAACGAGGAAAAAGAGTATTTACTTTTTATTAATTAAAAAATTTAAATTTGCCGCAATTGCTTAATCTTTTTTGGTAAAGAAGAATGAAACTTAATTAATGCCATGCATTGGAAATAATGCCGTAAGAAAAATAATTATTTAATCGCATCAGAAAGCATTCTATCGAAATAAACAGTATAATGACTATTTTACGTTGCAGTTTATCGTTCGTAACGATCACGTTGCTTTAGGATTTTCACCGTTTAAGGAAATGATCCTTTACGAGAGCGATTATCGCATCATCGCACAGGTAAACGATAAACAATCGAATATAGCTGTGAGAAGGTAATGCCGTATAATAAGGTATACTCACGTTAAACAACTTCGGTCCTTGCACGCGAATGGCTGATCGCAGGAAAAGAGTGAGCGATACTCAATAATAGCGCATACTTTCGTCGTACTTTCGTTTCGCAGTGGGTAAATCATCAATAACAGTAAGACACACGGGATTATTATCATTGTCATCGTTATTATTATCAAATACATTAATGGGGTATTAAAAATAGAGGGACGGGCGCGCTCGCTGGTTCGTGGCGGCGCGCCGGCGATCGCGTGTCCCGGAAGAGAGCTCACAATATTTACAGAAATAAAATGAGTATTATTTTCACGTTACCGTCCATGTGCTTCGCGTGCGTGCGAGACGTGCTGCGATGCCGCAGGCGTCGACGACGCTTCGAAAGATATCAAAAAGTGCGTCCACTTTGTAGGAACTCTTTCTCACACGTCGTTTTTCCCCTTTAATTATCATAACGACGGAACGACATCGAAACACGTAGAGTACCGAAGGAGTTATCAAGATACGACACATTTTTCGGCGTCCCTCGGTGCCTGATTTGACGACGACGAGGACGCGGGCGCGCGTTTCCGCGCGCACGCCACCGCGTCGTTCGGCACGTAAGAGATCCGGACGCCGCCGTAAGCTCGTCGTGGTGGCAGCGCGTAAGCCGCGGCCTCGTCCGAGCTGCTGGACGAGCTGCACGTCGAGCAACAGCTCTCGGCGTCGTCATCCTCGCCGTCCATCCTTGACCTGGACGTACCTGCCGTTCCTGCAAAGATATGTTTTAGTAAATAAGAGAATAGCGCTTCTTTCTCAACTATAGACTTTAAAATAAATATATGAATCCATTGAATTTTTTAGGATAAGGACTTTGCGTACCCCAAGTTGACGTGCTGGCGACCTCGTCGGGTTGCAGACTTCTCGATCGAGTGACGTTTGATCTCGACAGTGACGTGGGCGAGGGCGACGATGACGAGTTCCGATCGTTCGTCGGTGAGAGAGGGATGCGTGACGTCGCGCCGTGATCGTTGACATCTAGATCCCCCTGGAATCGCACGCGTCGCGACGTCGGCGTCGGCGGATCCGTCTGGCTGGCTCCAACCCCAATCCCGAGATTGACCGGCGACGTCGCCGGCTCTTGCGTCAGTACGCCGGCGGACGCCGCGCCGGCGGTCGATGTTGACACCGACGCCGACGCTCCCGACGACGGTCGCGGGGGTGGCGGCAATTCCGGCATGCTCGACGCGTGGGAGGGTGTGCAATTCTGGATGCATCTCAGGGGTTCTCGATCCCGCGCTTGCATCAGCCTGCAATGTAATTGTGATTTGCAATGTTAATGCATTTCTTGAATAAAAGTGAAAAATATTATATTGTATTTGCAAATTTTAGGCCTGGCTATATCTTATCTTTAGATCCTCTTATTACTTAGATTCGGCGTTTTAAAATTTTAGTCCGAACGCTGTACTGTACTATTCAAATCTCACTTAGAAAAATAGATAATAATATTCGAACTTAGATTGTTGGCTCGAGTTTTCGTAACGTCGTAAAGCATCGTACCTTCCCAACTCGCTGCAGTTTTCGTCAGGATGAGAGCCTCGTTCCTGCAACAGTCTCTCAAGGTTTCGCTCCAGAAGTACCCTGTCGAGGCCGCTGGGCCTAGAACCGCTGGAAGGAAGTCCTTCCGCACCGAATTCGGGACTCAGGGCGTTTTGGGTACTCTGAGTGGGCGTCGTCGCCAAGGAAGCGGATATTTGTTGATGCCTTCTGGTCATCCGAGGCGAGTTCCTAGGAGATCCGAGGGTGTGCCTCGAGCCTGGAGGAAGCGGAGGTGGTGGCGGAGGGGGTGGGCTCGACGAACCCTCACTCGTGGCCACCGTCTGCCTCCTACTGCTCCTAGATATAATATTAGATTTTATCATATAATTTGTTAAAGAAATATATTTATATAAATCATGATATTTAATATAATTAAAAGTATGATTTCGATTCCTATTATATATCTCGATATATGAAGATATTTAATTATAATAACTTATCCCTTAATATTCCATCTCGTTCACATTTTATTTAATTATATAATACGCAGTTTAACAGGGATAATCAAGAGACATAAAAATTACTGAAATTTTTATCTCATTTCGCCAGACGGTTATGTTGCAGCGCTTCTAATTATTTCTCATTCCAGATTTAAATTATGTCCACATTCGCGGCATGCTAAAAATTCGCGACAATTAGAAGCGCGTAATAAAATTTAAATGCGACATTTGGCCCTCCTTGTGCACGCCTCCGAAACGAGGTCGTTATGTATAAGCCGAATTTACATTCAACGAAAGGCGTCGCTCTATAAGTGGCACATTAACATGTCTTTAAGCATATGATCCAAAGTGGCTCCAATGCTCCGCTGATTTCGTCAGCGATAATATATGCCAACTCGAGTATCATTTATCAAATATGTATATCCCGTTTAAAATGACAATCTATATAAACCTAAGTAATTTTCTGCCACTTATATAATAAAATTAAAATATTTTAAACGCATATCAAAGATGATTGACAAACGATTCAACGATTATCTCTTAATTATCATAATGTCAGTCCTAATCGTCCGAAGTAACAAAACGTAAGACTGGCAATCTACTTCACTAATATGCCGACAAACTTTAATCTCAGTTTCAACGATTCTCCCGCAAGTCCTGCTTCCAAAGGGAAACAAGTTAGACGGTGAAACCGGCTACATTAGTAAAATTTATCACCGCCGTAATAATTTCTCGGCGCGCAACTCGCGAACTTGGGAATGGCGCACGAGCTCGCGGACTCGCGCGTAATCGCGGGACGTTCCCGGCGCTGCGGCTATAATTTTTGCGGACAGATCCGCGCGCGAACCCCCCTCCCCCCCTCTCCCATTCTCTCTTTCTCGCTCTCTCGGCAGCGGGACAATGAAAACAACCCCCGTGACCCCGCCGCGAGGCGAGGAGGTATGCGAGAGAGTACGCGCGGAGAGGACAGTACCTGAGAAAGGACGGCGGGGGTTGCGGCGGCCCAGCAGAGGAGTCGCTCGGCGTCGTCGGCGGTTCCCCCTTGCTGCATGCTATGCTGCAGTAAATGGCACCACGTCGCGGCAAGAACGGCCGGCCCAGGAGGGAGGTGCGGCAAGTGGCGCAGCAGAAGCAGGCCTCGGTCGCGTGCCAGTGTTGACCCTCGTGCGACATTTGGCCCTGGTCGACGCCGATCGGCTCGCCACAGCTGTCGCAGTACTCGGCGAAGGACGCGTCGAAGCACCTGAGACAGTACGGCCGGCCCTCCCGCATCACGTACCGCTGACCGCCGAGCTGAGAACAGAGGAAGATGCGCGCGCTCTGTATTATGTATTTACGATTGCCATCCCCGAAGGTGGGACCAGACTCCAGACCAAGCGAGGAGCGCGAACGCGAACGAGCGGATCTGCCGCTGCAAGTACAAACGAGTGCATTGACAAATATGTTGCATCATTTTTACGTTGAAGAAAAGCGCTCGGCACGTTTGATAAACGTTCGTTCATCTTTGCTAGTTCGGTCTGGAGTCATCTTGAGAGATGAACGGATGTATTTCATCTTCAACGAATCGCTCGTTTAGACGAACGGAAGTCATATGAAAGATGAAACTTGAAAAATAAAAGACCGTATCTATATGAACAACGCGTGCGATTAGAGTGAAGAACAAAGAATGAAATACATACATCATAAATCTTTCATACATGTCATATCTTACTCTCTAGCGAGAGAAGGTTTGAAACTTTCGCAGGTTGTCGATTTTAAAAGTAAACAGATCTTAGTAAGAAGGGAAGAATGCATGTGAAAATACATCATATCGAGAAACGGTAGCGCATTCCTCAAGCACAAGAGAACATAGTTGTCTTATCTCGGCGCGGAGAAGTAAGCATATAGCTTCGGTGATAATGGCGTTACGCCGGTGACCGGTTATTCACTGGAGCATGTATTCTACATATACGACGGCGATCAGATAAAGCGTTAGGTTCTTAGAGTTCTCGCTTCTCGCGTACGTTCGCGATATAGATACCACGTTATCCCGCACTCTCAACCGGAGAGAATAACTCTTATATCATCACTTAGTAAATTGCGTCGAGTAAATTTAAATAAGAATCTCCTCCGTCTTCCCTCTTTCTCTCTCTCTCTCTCTCACTCTCACTCTGTATTTTTCCCAGGTTTCCTCCGCGCGCGTGATGAATGCATTTACAAGTTCACACCCGAAGCCAAACGCGACCGGTTGCGCGGGCAAGGCGGAAAGCGGGCGCTTGCTTCTGTGCCTCTCTCGCGAGCGACGCTATCTAAGTCGGAAGACGTATCTGGAGGATAGAGTCAGCTGGCACGGGATTATGAATTGCTACGCAGCTGTAAATTCGATAGCGACGTAATCATTAACTCGGCGGCGGCGCGCGTTTCCGATGTAGCGCGGCGGGATCGCGCCGGGATATACCGTTAGATCGAAACGATTCGATCCGCGGCACGGAGGGGAATCGTCTTATGAAAAATCTAATATTCTACATTTATATATTTATAAACCCGATCCCATCATTGCTGTCGCGACCAGTCTCCAAACGGGGAGAGAGAGAACTTACGCCGTTATGCTGCATGTCTC